>NC_058406.1:23290659-23453798 GCF_002201575.2 Neomonachus schauinslandi
CCGCCGCCCGCGCCCCGCGCCCCGCGCCCCGCGCCCGGCGCCCCGTGCCGCCGCCATGGGGGCCTGCCTGGGGGCCTGCTCCGTGCTCAGCTGCGTGAGTCCTGACCCCCGCGCCCGCCCGCGCGCCGCCGGCTCCTTCTTCGGCCCCGCACTTTTGTCCGTCTTCTTCCTCCAAATAGTTTCTTCTTTTTCCTTTCTCCAAACTTGTCTTTCTGGGCCCGCACCCCGCCACCTCGCCCCTCGGGTCCCCTCGTCCCTCGGTCCCCCCACCCCCATTCCGGACCCGCGGGCGCCGGGGACAGCTGGTGTCCGGGGCTCGGGTTACCGCGGGGGAGGGGTTGGGGCGCGCCGGGGTGGCGGGGGGAGGGACGGGCCTTGGGCAGGCGCCCCTCTCAGGGACTGGGGAGACTGAGGCCCAGAGCCCGGGATGGGGGTGCGCGCTGCGGCCCCACCTCGCCCAACTTGGAGACGTCCTCGCCGTGCGCCTGTCGTCTCTCTCGGTTATTCTGACTCTTTGTGTGGCCCGCCTGGTCCCTGCCCCACTCTGCGGTGTGTCTTTTTCTGTCCCTCCGGCAATCCGTCAGTCAGTCTCCCTGCCCGCCTGCCTCAGTTTGCCCATTTGTATTTGTTTGACATCTGTTTCTGTCCGTTCGTTTATCCCACGGTCTTTGTCCGTCCGTGGCTTCTCCATCAGCCATTGTCTGTCTCACGGGTGTCTGTCCGTCTGTCCTACCGTCCAATCTGTCTCTCTGCATCCTTGTCTCTGACTCTTTCAGACTAGCTCACACTAAGTCCTGGGCACTTCCCCCAACGAACCCCAGACCCTTCCCCTCTAGGCCCCGGAGCCTGAAATGGGGGTGGGGAGGAAGCCCCCATCCGCCTTCCTAAGCCACCCTTGAGTGAGGTCGGTTTGGGTTGCCAACCGCCACCGGGCCCCGCTCTGGGTTGGAAGACCCAGGAACAGGAAGGTCGGAGTGTTGTGGGCGTAGGGCAGTACCTGGTCGCCTGGGCTCGGGGACCTCGGGGGCAGCCATACTCTGCTCTGGGGTTGCAGCCAGCAAAGGGGAGGAGCTTCAGCCCGACCCGGCTGGGAGGCCCCTTCTCCTTTCCCTTTTCCCAGCCCCCTCTCCTTTCCCTCTTCCCCTCATTAAATCCGAGGTTCATTCAGGCAGCTCCCTCCCCCTCTGCCCTACACAAAGAGAAGCAGAGAGGAAGAGGGGGGTCTGGTGGCTGCTGAATCTCAGGACTTGCTTTCCTTTGTCCCTGATTTGTGTGTGTGTGTTAGGATGGGGTGTGGGGTGGCGAGCTTAAGGATCTAGAGATTTACTTTACAACCATTTTCTGAGAATGGTATCTGCACAGAGAGGCTGTAGAGTGGGTCCCTGGACAGTTTCTTGTCCTCTCTGGGCCTCCATTTACCACCTGTGAAGTGTGTGTGTGCGTGTGTGGACACGCGCCCAGAGGAATCAAGAACTGGTCTCTGAGATCCCTTTCTGCCCCCTGCCCAGTGAATTCTAGGTTTGGGCTGGGTCTCTGGCCAAGAAGGGTTTGCTTCCTGGTAGGGGAGGGAGCGCTTCCTTGAAGTTGACCAGATTTCCATTTGGCCGGGCTGGCCTGGGAGTGGTCCGTGTTGAGAGGTGACCTGCCAATCCCCTGTGCCTCTGCCTCCCCAACTGCCTCCTTCATGGTTTGTTATTTGAGGAAAATCGAAAAGTGCCCCACCTACTTCCTGGCCACAGTGAGTGGCGCTATTGTTGTTATCTTCTTGGAAAGGTGGGTGGGGAATTCCTTCTGGAGTCCAAGCCGGCCGCTGAGTCATGGAATCTTACAAATGCTGAGACCAGAAGGCACCTGAAAGGCTTGCTCAAACCCTCAACAGACTGCCGCTCAGAGAGGTTAGCCGACTTCCCAGAGGCTGCACAGAGAACGGATGGGGGACTGGACAGTCAAGATTAAAATCTGATTCCTGGTCCAGGCTTCTGCCCACACCTTCCCTCCCTTCCCATCCCGGGTGTCTGAGGGACAGGGCTGGTCCACTTCCTGAGTATTTAATGTCGGCAGGGGACCTGTCCTTCCTTTTAGTGGCCTCCCCCTGGGTTTCTGACCTCTGACATTTACTGAGCTCCTACCACATGCCAGGCGCTGTGCTGAGCCCCTCACTGTGCTGTCTTGTTGGTTCTCCCTCGAGCCCTGTGACATGGTCATCCTGTTTCAGATAATGATACCAAGAGCAGCCCCCATCACTGCGTCCTCACTCAGGGCCCAGCGCTGTCCAGGGGTGGCACAAGCCAGCACTGCAGTGAGCACTCGCTGTGTGTCTTCTCATCCAATCCAACTAGGACCACAGTGAGGCAGTTAACATGATTTCCATTTCACAGGTGACAAAACTGGATCAGAGAGGGAAGGTGGTCTCCCCACAGCCACACAGTATTAAGTGGTGCAGTTGGGTCTTACTGGACACCGATAACAACCTATTTCAGGGGCGCCTGGGTGGCTCAGTGGATTAAGTGTCCGACTCTTGATCTCAACTCAGGTCTTCATCTCAGGGTTGTGAGTTCAAGCCCCACATTGGGCTCCATGCCCAGCGTGGAACCTACTTAAAAAAAAACAAACAGCAGACCAAAAACAACCTGATTCAATGGAGATTTGCTCCACAGGAGGAAAGTTCTAATAGGGGGTTCCTGGGCATCTTTGGGGGAACATTCTGGAGTCTGTGGATCCACGGAGAAGACCTCCAGCCATGACACATTTGCATCTGCCCATCATGCCTTTTGGTCGGCATTTGTATTGGACCGAGGGTGAGTCCTGGCTCAGAGGAGATAAGATGGGCCCACGATGGGATGGGAGTCACCAGGCCAGCCAGTACTTGGTGGGCTGGACGGTGAGCAAATATCTAGGGAAGCCTTGTCTAATATCTGCATGCCATTGAATCTAATTCTCTATCCTCTACATGCGAGGGAGCGTGAAAGGGTCGGAGGATGGGACTCAGATCCTGGCGTGGCCTCTCCCCCGGCCTCGTGACTTCGGGCAGTCCCTTTGTCCCTCTCTCTGGGGTGGAGGGAGTAAGGAAGTGGAGAGAGCAGTGGTGTCTGTCTCTCAGCACGTTGTGAGGATTGAGCGGGACTAAGAGGAGCATGCCGACATACTTAGCACGAAGCTGACCGGCAGCGGCCATTCTAAGCACCCCGGAGTGGGAAAGTGCTCAAGACCACATTTGAGAAGGTGGTGGAGCCGGGGACACTGGGACTGTCTGTAGAGCCTGGGCTCTGAGCCACTTCACTGTCCTGCCCAGGAGCCCATTTTATGGCTGAGGAAACGGAGTCCCACGGCGGGGAAAAGAGACCTGTCTAAGGTCATCCTACAAGTTGGTGGCAGCACCAAGACTAGGCCCTCTCTTCTTAGCGCTGCACGGGGATGTACGTGGGCCCTGAGTAGTCTGGGGGCTGACCTCTTATCTGCTGTGCTTCCTCTAGCCCCAGGGTGGCTCGGGCCATACTGGGGGCTGTTCACGAAGCCTACAAGGTGCACCCCATCCTTGCTGGGACCGGTTTTTTGTCTAATTGTGGCAAAATGTATGTCACATAAAAATTTACCATTATAGGGGCACCTGGCTGGCTCAGTCAATAGAGCCTGTGACTCTTGATCTCAGGGTTGTGAGTTCGAGCCCCACGTTGGGTGTAGAGATCACTTAAAAATCAAATCTTTAAAAAAATTTCCATTGTAACATTTTTTTTTAGTTTTCAAGGAGTTTGTAATTTATCTCATGATATATGATATATATATATCATATATAAAAATATATATATACATTTAAAACGGTTATCTATTTTTATGATATCAAAATGATATCATCCCAAATGAACAGTAGCGTCTGAAGGGGGAAATATTGTGGGTTGAAGCACACAAGAAAAACTCCAGGCTCTGTCTTCTTTCCCTTGGAGTCTGTTCCCCTAGCTCGCTCTCCCTCTTCCCAGAGGTACGGTGCATCTCCGCCTGCATCCGTCTTCCATCTGTGGCCAAAGCGGTCTTTCGGTAATGCACATCTGATGCTCTGCTTCTCCTGCGGGATACTTCTCACTGCCTTCAGGATAAAGTGCAGACTCCTTGGCGTGGCCTGCAGGGACTGTGGCCATCGCTTGCATCATCCCTCTGCCTCCTCTTGACAGCTGCCTCAAAGAGACAGTGTTTCTTGCAGCTTTGCCCGTGCTGTTCCCTTTGTAGGAACACCTTTCCCTTCGTCACCTGGCTGACTTCTTACTCTTCCTTGAAAACGGCCCCCTCCTTTTTCCTGATTGTGTTAACATCCACATAACAGAAAACTGACCATTTTAACCATTTTTAAAAATTTTTTAAGACTTTATTTATTTGTCAGAGAGAGAGAAGAGAGAGAGAGAGCATAAGCAGGGGGAGCTGCAGGCAGAGGGAGAGGGAGAAGCAGGCTCCCTGCTGAGCAGGGAGCCCGATGTGGGACGCGATCCCACGACCCTGGGAACATGACCTGAGCTGAAGGCAGACGCTTAACCGACTGAGCCACCCAGGTGTCCCATTTTAACCATTTTTAAGCGTGCGGTTCAGTGGTGTTAACTACATTCAAGTTGTGGGGCAACCATCCCTACCATCCATCTCCAGAGCTTTTTCATCCTCCCCAAATTGAAACTCCCTACCCATTCAATAATAACTCTCCACTCCCCTCTCCCCCAGCCCCTGGGAACCCCCAGTATACTTTCTGTCTCTGTGAGTTTGACTACTCTAGGTTCTCATATCAGTGGAATCGAATGGCATTTGTCCTTTGGTGTCGTTTATTTTATTTGCTACAATGTCCCCAAGGTTCATCTGTGTTGTAGCAGGTGTCAGAATGTCCTTCCTTTTTAAGGCTCAATAATATTCCCTTGTATGTATATCCCATATTGCGTTTAGTCATTCATCAGTCTATGGACACGCGGGCTGCTTCTACTTTTTGACTATTGTGAATAATGCTGTTATAAACATGGGTGTGCAGATATCTGTTTGAGTCCTTGCTTTTGACTAATACCCAGAAGTGGAGGGTCAGTTTATTTTATTTTTATTTTTTTTAAGATTTATTTTATTTAGGGGCGCCTGGGTGGCTCAGTTGGTTAAGCGACTGCCTTCGGCTCAGGTCATGATCCTGGAGTCCCAGGATCGAGTCCCGCATCGGGCTCCCTGCTAAGCAGGGAGTCTGCTTCTCCCTCTGACCCTCCCCCCTCTCATGTGCTCTCTCTCTCTCATTCTCGCTCTCTCACATAAATAAATAAATAAATAAATAAATAAATAAAAATCTTTAAAAAAAATATTTATTTGATTTATTTGAGAGAGAGAGAGCACATGCACACACCAGAGGGAGAGGGAGAAGCAGACTCCTCACTGAGCAGAGAGCCCGACACAGACCCAGGATCATGACCTGAGCCGAAGGCAGACGCTTAACCAACTGAGCCACCCAGGCTCCCTAGGTCAGTTTATTTTAAACAAATCATCTTGAAACTGTGGCCCCAACCCTAGCTGCCTCCCCGCCTGCCCGGTGCCCTAGGAATGGTCCTGAGAACCCACGTCCCTGGCTTTAGGGGCAACTAGGAGAGAGTGCGAATGACGGGACAGCCTGTTCCCACCATGCCAAACCGCACATGGTTCCAGAGCAGTCCAGCTTGCCTCAGGCGGTCGTGAGCTCCTGGTCTTTGGCAGTGTGTAAGCAGTGGAGGCTGCCTTCCGGGTGATTCTTCATTAGAGAGAGGCTGGACCAGTTGAATGCCAAGGAGCCATGCAACCTGAAAATCGTAAGACCCAGGGCTTTCTAAGATCTGACTCCCCATTCCAAGAACCTGGCTGCGTTTTGCTGCTCACACGCACCCAGTGGCTTGGGGCCTCTCTGTTGCTGCCGCTGGCCTGAGTGCATTTGGGGGCAGGGGTGTAATCCTAAACCAGGAGCGATGTTATGTCTGCCTTGGCTTTTCACCTTGCGCCATTAATGTTAGTCCGTGTTGCCCGGCAGCCTGGGGACTTTTTGCTTTCCTGCGCCTGTAACATTCCACGGAGTAAATGGACCACCACGGGCCCTGGCGCAGGACTTGTAGGTTATTTGCAGTCTCTTGAGATTCTAATAAGCTCATAAAACCTAAAGCTTTGTGCCTATTTTGGTTTTTGTTTTAATTTAAAATTTTTTCTCTTTTAGTAATAAAATCAGCTTTATCGAGGTAGAATTTATATTTAATTATACTTAGTTATGTGTACCCCTTTAAGTATTACCTACACATCTGCTGCATTCAGCGGAGATCCCTCATAGGGGAGGACCACGATGTATGGATGGGCATTTCGTTATTTTAAGCTTCCCCCTAGTACTTTCCGGGTGTGAGCAGCGCCACACTGAACTTGCGTGTGCGTGTGTGGGTGTGTGCACACGCGTCCGCCCTTACTCCTGTGAGCTGGTACTGCTGCAGGAAGAGATTCTTGTGGGAGCGATGCCCCGGGGGTCGAGAGACTGGGTCAGAACGCACGAGGGATTCCAAGGATGCGCCAGCAGCAGCTGGTGGTGGGGGCTGCTGTGTGTTTTTCTCTCCCTGACCACCTGGTCTCTCTGGCTATCGGTCCTTGGGAATCCTGAGGTTTCGCATGTCAGGAACACTGGGCTTTTGATCTCCAAGAATTAGGGTGAACTGAAAAGCCAGGCTCCCTGAGTGCAGTGGGGTGGCTTTTCTCATGTCTCAAATGTCTCCGATTGAAGTGGTAACGAGCCAGAGGCAGGCCCTGACTCGGGCCCTTTAGCACGGGGTTCCTGAGATCAGTGCTCGAGGGCCTCTGTGGGTTTTCTCTGGCAGCCGAGGGATTGTTTCCATCCCTGGGGTGTTTTGAAATTAAGCAAGACTGCCGTCAATGAGCTAGTGGGCCCCTGGTACAGGCGGACAGGAGCTCGAACCCCAGCTCCTCAGCTTACCAAGGCTCTGTGACCTTGGTCATGTCACCCCTCCAAGTCATTTTCCCTGTCTGTAAGTGGGAGGTACAGCACACTCCCTGCATAGGGAGTGTCATGTAGATAAGGGGCTTACCACGGTGCCTGGGGCCGAGCACCTTCCAAACGGACGCTCACTCTTACTCCTTGATTCTCAGCACTGCCGTCCACTTGCTGGGTGACTCTGGCACATTCTTAACTTCTCTGATCTCAGGTTCCTCGTCTGTAAAATGGGGCTAATAGCTAGTCTGTCTCATAGCCAGAATGTTCTTTATGGTTTATGAAATATGTTTCTGGCATTTGCTTATCCCTTTATCCCAAAAGGCAGCCAGGGGTAGGAGGCAGGGCTTGGGGTGAGGGCTGCAAGATGTAACCAGGAGTTGCTAGACCAGTTATGATTTGGACCATGGAAAGGAAATTCATTCTGCAGGCGTTTCATTTAGCAAACATGTTGTACTTGCTTTGTGGGTGAGAGAGATGGGTATCCAGGGGCGTTTCCACTCTTGGGAGGAAGGGAAGGGGAGACGGGAGGGCAGCTACACCTCAAGCAGAGTGTAGCTTGGGACCAGAGTGCACACCTTGGGACCAGCCCAGAAAGTCGGGTGCGAGGTCTCTGAGGAGGAAGGGGCCCTTTCAGCCTGCCCTCCACAGAGCCACTCTTTCAGTGTAAGCCTGTTCCTGTCCCTCCCAGCTTCAGACCCTCGCTGGGTGCCCTCTGCTCAGACGATCAACCCCAGGGCTCTGCACATGGCCACCAGGCTCCCCCCAGCCTGGCTGACCTCGTCACCCCCACTCACCACCTGCTCTCGAAGCTTTGGCCCCAAGGGCCTCTTTCTCTTTCTCTATCGGCCAGCTCCTGCCTGCCCCAGAGCTGCCTCCACCTCTGTTCCCTCTGTCTGGAACACTCTTTCTTCCCCCTGGTCGGGAGAGGGCCTCCTCATTCTTCAGCTCAGCTTAAATGTCACTTCATTAGGGAAGGGACCCTCCATCCCCGGGGGTAGGCCCCCATCAGTGACTCTCAGAGCAGCGACGACCACGACAGGTGGAATGATTGTTGAGTGTCTTTCTTGCAGGAGGGCAGAACTGGTATCTTTCTCGCTCTTGACTCTTAAATACCTGGGTGAAGAGCTGGGGCGGTCACAGGGGAGATAAACTGGTGACCAGATGTATCTCGATGTAGGCCCGGTACCCCGAGGGGTCAGTCGTCTTTTGGGATACCAGCTGTGAATAGAGTGGCATCCACCAGCCCCCACGTGATTTCAGCCAGCCCCAGGGAGGGCTGGTGCCAGCTTGGGCAGAGGGGCCAGGAGAGGGAGAGGGGGAGACGGCCACTGGTGTCCAGGACAGGGCCAGCCCCAGAGCAGGAAATCAAGCCACTCACAATTCTGCATTCCATTCATTCAGCAGATGTTTATCCCATGCTGGCTGTTTCTTGCGGTCTTAACATGGGTCTGAGACTATGCCAGACACTTTGCATTTGTTCAATCAGTAGTCACTGGGCTCCAACTGTGAGCCAAGCACCGTTCCGATTTGTGGGTCTACCACAGTGAACAAAACCCCCGGCCCTGGCGGAGCTTACATGCTGGAAGTGGCAAGCGGACAAACATGAGTAAAAGAGAAAGCCAGGCAGGGATCGCAAGTCCTATGGAGAAAAGCTAAACCAGGAGGTGGAAAAGGAAGCTGGAGCGCATTACAATTTAAAATTCCTGTGAAAGTAGGTACCATTATGATGATGGAAGAGGAAGCTGAGGTTCAGAGAGGTTGAGTGAGTTGTATAGGGCCACACAGCTTATCCGTGTTGGAGCTGGTGTTCTGGATCGATCTCTATCTATCTATCTATATATCTATCTATCTATCTATCTATCTATCTATCTATCTATCTATCATCTATCTATCTATCTATCATCTATCACCACTCTGCCTCCCCCTACGTAAGAAACCGCGTGACCCAACCTTTTCGAAGCTTGGTTTCCTCAGTGCCCTTTGGGGCTTGAACGTTCAATGGGATAATGTCTTAGGCCCAGGGAGGGCAGGCTTGGCAAAGATTTGGAGACACGGATGGGCAGGTGGTGGGTGCTCCTGCTCGGGTGGGGAAGGGGAGAGGAGGCAGGGAGTAAGGGTACCGTCCTGCCCTTCCCAGGTGTCCTGCCTCTGCGGCTCTGCCCCCTGCATCCTGTGCGGCTGCTGCCCCTCCAGCCCCAACTCCACCGTGACCCGCCTCAGCTTCACGGCCTTCCTCTTCCTGGGGGTGCTGGTGTCCATCATCATGCTGAGCCCCAGCGTGGAGAGTCAGCTCCACAAGGTGAGGGGTCCCGGGGCAGGCAGGCGAGTGGGGCAGCCCGCGGGACAGTTGCTCCAGGCCGGGGTCCCCCCGCCCCCCCCACGGCTTGAGGTCCCAGCTAATCGAGAAGGCGGGGCAGGAGTGTCCTGGGGCACCCACCATCCAGGGCTGGTGATGGGGGCCTTTCTTCATGTGGGGAGGAGAGTTTGAACCTCGCATGGGAATTCCTGTTTCTCATAAGCCGTGGGCTGCTTGGAGATTCTTACAAATCATCATTGCCACCCCTGGACACTGGCCCCCGGGGCAGGCTTTTCCCTCCTTAGTGCTCGAGCACTAAGGTTTGGGGTCCTCACTCTTCCCTTCATCCCAGCCTCTCAGAGCCTGGCCCAGACCCAGTGCCACATTTAGGCAAGTGGCTCTGACATTCGAGTGTGTGTGAAGGTATGAATGCCCTGGGGAGTGTGCCAGAAATGCAGATTCTCAGACCCCACCTCTGACTCTGGTTCTGTCTGAGAGGGGCCCTGGAATCTCACCTTCCCCCAGAGTCCCCGGGGGTTCTGGTGTAAGTTGTGGGTGGGGAGCACTCAGTCCTGCCTCCCTCAGTGCCATGCGGTCCTGAGGCTGCGGGGGCGACAGCAGGGAGACAAGCAGAGAGGAACGATCTGTCACTGGATCGTGTGTCCCCATCTGTCCTGGGGCCACTCACAGGACTTCAGCCCCAGGGCTGGGTGGGGGTGCTGATGGGAGGGGAAGGAGGGAGCCTTGGCAGAGTCGGCCCAGGGTTCTGGGGGTAGGGGGGCCTTCATGCTGCTTTGCCTCCCCACAGCTGCCATGGGTGTGTGAAGAGGGGGCCGGGACCCCCATCATCCTTCAGGGCCACATCGACTGTGGCTCCCTGCTCGGCCACCGTGCTGTCTACCGCATGTGCTTTGCGACGGCAGCCTTTTTCTTCCTCTTCACCCTGTTCATGATCTGCGTGCGCAGCAGCCGGGACCCCAGGGCTGCTGTCCAGAACGGGTGAGGGCCCCCCCCCGCCCCTGCAGCCGGGACGCGCACCGTGCTTTCTGCCCCCGGCCGGTCTCCAGCCATCTCCAGGCCCTGTCCCCAGACTGTGAGCCCCCGAAGCACAGAGATCAGCTCATTTAGTTCTTCCCACTTCTCAGATGAAGAAATGAAAGTCAGAAAGGGTGAGAACATGCCTAAGGCCACACAGCACTTTAGTGACACAGTTGGGACAAGAAACTGGGTGACCACGGTCACTCTGACTTAGTCCTTCCCTCTGTCCCTCAGGGATTTTTCTAGGGCCAGGACAGACTTTCTGTGCCCATCAGACCATCAGAAAGCCCCTCTTCACTTGCCCAGTACCCAGGACCTGCTCTTTGGGGGTAGAGGTTCTGGGGGCCGGGCCTGGTCCCCTCCCCCGACTCAGCTCGCTGGTCTGTTCTCCCCACTCCCAATAGATTTTGGTTCTTTAAGTTCCTGATCCTCGTGGGCATCACCGTGGGTGCATTCTATATCCCTGATGGCTCCTTCTCCAACGGTAGGTGGCCTTGGTGGGAAGGATGGGGGGCTACCAGGAGGGAGCTGGGGTCTCCAGAGGGAGGAGCACTGGTGGGGGTTGCTCTTTGCCTTGGCACACAGACCCCAGGCTGCTGGCTGGGTCCCCCCCGGGCCAGGAGACAGCACTCTGGTGCTTGGCCACATGGCCTTTGGGCAATATGGCGGTGGGGTGGGGGACAGGTGGGTGGAAGCTGCCTCACCCCTGCCCCATACCCTGCCACGCTGCCTCTCCGTACATGGCTAGGGGTTCCCTGAGGGCAGGGACTCTGCTTCTTCTCTGTGTCACCATTGCAGGGCACGGCACAAACGACTGTTGAATGAGTAAATGTGCATGTGAGGGAGACCGCGGGAGGGTGCCTGCCGCATTAATCCCGGGGAGCCTGGCACTCAGGCTGCTCCCCCACTGCCTTGCCCCCTCCCCCCATCTTCCCTCTCCCCTCTCCCCACGCAGTCTGGTTCTACTTCGGTGTCGTGGGCTCCTTCCTCTTCATCCTCATCCAGCTGGTGCTGCTCATCGACTTCGCTCACTCCTGGAACCAGCGGTGGCTGGGCAAGGCTGAGGAGTGTGACTCCCGGGCCTGGTATGCAGGTGAGCGATGTTGCCAGAGGCCCGTGCTTGCTCGCAACTGGGGCTTCCTGAGCACAGGGGGTCCCCGAAACTAGAGGAAAGCCTCAGGGCATCTGGAGCTGCCCCCTGCCCTAGGGCAGCAATTGAACCCTCCTGGGCAGATGGGGGGAAGGGGGTGTGTGTGGGCAGGGGCGGCTGGTTCTGGGGTGACTCCGGGGGAAGTCAGAGGGGAGCCGGACCAGAGAGACCTTGGTGGAGTCTAGTTCAGCGATTCCTGCAGGACGGGCCACGCACAGCCAGCCCAGACCAAACCAAATGACACTGGGTCCCTGAAGCCCCCGGGGCAGAGCAGGTTCTTGCTCAGCTCCCTTTCAGTTCTCCTGAGTTGACCGAGGAGAAAGGCTCACTTAGGTGCCGATTTGGTTTTCACGCCCCTGAAAAGTGGCTGGTCTCTCTGACGAGGGAGCAGGGCTTCAGCGGGTCCCTGTGCATCCAGTGGACTTTGTGAAAGACTCTTTTGTATTCACTGCCTTTCTTTCCATGGTTAACTTATTAATGGCAAGTGAGTCCTTTTAGGTCAGGATGGGGCAAAAGCTCTCACAAGAGTTGGCAAGCGACAGACATTCAGGAGACACTGATGTCATTCCTCCGACAAGGAAGCTGAGGCCCACCCAGGGGGCTGCCCGACAAGCCCCCCTTGAGGGGGGGTCCCTATGCCTCCTCACCCAGCCGCTTGCCACCCCTCCTTCGCAGGCCTCTTCTTCTTCACCCTCCTCTTCTACACACTGTCCATTGCGGCCGTGACACTGCTGTTCATCTACTACACCCAGCCCGGCACCTGCTATGAAGGCAAGGTCTTCATCAGCCTCAACCTCACTCTCTGCTTCTGTGTCTCCACTGTCGCCGTCCTGCCCAAGGTCCAGGTGAGACTGCTTGTCTCCGCCCGTCCTGACGCCGGGCCCCTTGGTGTGGGGGGACTTCTGGTAGGAGCCTCGGGGTCCTGGGGCAGGGCCGCCAGTCCCAGGGGCTTGGGCTAAGAATGTGGGCTCCCGAGTCAGCCTCCCTGGGTTAGAGTCATAGCTTTCATGGCTACTTGCTGGGTGTCTTTGGGAAAGTGCCTTACCCTCCCTGTGCTTCTCTCTTCTCACATGTAGAAATGAGGGTAATACCTACCCTTTGGAGATATTTGCAGGATTGAGACAGAGTTTGTGAACACAGAGAACAGGGCCTGGTCTATAGATAACCATCAGACATGAACTGTTGTTATCATCGTTGTCTTTATGGAAATTGGGAGACCATTAGGGAGGACCACTGAGTGACGACTCCCAGACCCCTCAATTAGTGGTGTTGGGAGGTGCAGTTGCACAGTTTCCAGTCTCAGACCGTCTGGGGGTAACGGGTGGGGCTCCCCGGGTCATCGTGTGCTCTTCAGAGCCCTGTGAGCCCAGCGGTGCCTCATGGTTGGGGATCTCAGCCCACCAGGGGTTTCACAGTTAGCTTGGGGAGCCTTAGAGGGTCTTTAGCGGAAAGGTGGGGAACCTCCCTTCTCGTCTGAGCCTCTATTTCCCAGTGAGAAAATTGAAGCCCAGAGAGGGTGATGCCTCTGTCCCAGCTCACACAGTAATCAGTATTCATTCAGCAAATACTTCCAGAGCGCCTACTGTATACCGGGCCTTCTTGGAGATGTTGGGGGTGCAGATGTGAGGAAGAGGGGAAGAGTAACAGCAGCTGCTAGTTGATGACAACTGTTCCATCATGTAGTCCAGGCACCGCCATCGTCCCCACTTTCCAGACCAGTAAAGGGAGGCTTAGAGGAGGAGAGAGACCGGCCTGAGGTCACACAGCTTGGGGGGGGGGCTGGGCTGGGGGCATGCTGGGGGCGGAGCTGGCAGACTGGCCCCAGAGCCTGTGCTCCTAATCAGAGTTTGGATTCTTATTTCCAAGCCTGTGTGTGGTGAGGATGGGGAAGAACAGCTGGTAGGAGACGAGGCCAAGGAAGATAATTTGGGATCATACGTGCTACGTGGGAAATAAAAGAGAGTGGGCAAAAGGTGGGTGGGCCAGCAGGGAGGGGAGCGGGGGCTGCTGCGGGGGTCAGGGTGTTGGGGCCTCATTGAGAACTTTGAGCTGAGGCCTGAATGCTAACGAGAGGCTGGCTGTGTGGAGATGTTGGGGAGGACCGTGTCAGGGAGAGGGCACAGCGAGTGCAAAGGCCCTGAGGTGGGAGAGAGTTTGGTGTGTTCTGTGGACAGAGAGGAGGCCAGCTTAGCTGAGTGCAGTCGGAGGGGAGGAGCTTGCTGGGGGGGTGGGCGGTTGGAGACGAAGGCAGGGCCAAACCAGGGAGGGCTTTAATTCAGAATGTGAAGGGATCCCACCCTGGGTGCGTTCTCAGCAGGGGAGCAACTGGGATAGTTTGTTAAGAGAAAGAATGAGGACTCCACCTTTGGGAGAGGTGGGTGGTGGGTGGTGGGTGGCTCGGGTGCTGTGTTCTCCCAAAGGGTGTGGTGTGGGATGGCTCTAGGGTGGTGGGGGTTCCTGAGGCCCCCCCAGTGGGGTGTGAGTGGGCTAGGTGCGGGTGGGGTGCCCCCCAGGTCTGACGGGGGTCTTCCTGATGGACTGCTCTTCCAGGATGCCCAGCCCAACTCGGGTCTGCTACAGGCCTCGGTCATCACGCTCTACACTATGTTTGTCACCTGGCTGGCCCTGTCCAGTGTCCCTGGTGAGTACAGGCCCGGGTTTGGGGAAGCCTGGGCTCATTCCTGTGTCAGCACGGCCTTCTGGCAGGCTGGGGACCCTCACAGGTGACAGGGACATTTCAGCTCAGCTTGTACCCCCTCTTAGTCCTTCAGGGAGCTAGGAGGGCCCTATCTGTTCCTGGAGCTCTTTCTCTGTCATTTGTCTGCTAAGTTCTGTCTGTTGCTGGGATTTGGATGCTCAGTTGTATGTCTGTCTGTCCATTTGGGTTGGCTCTCTGCCCTTCCTCAGGCCTGGCCTGCAAGGGCTGAGGGTGACTGCTCCCATGTCTAGACCAGAAATGCAACCCCCACCTGCTGACCCGCTTCAGCAATGAGACGATCCTGGCAGGCCCTGACGGCTACGAGACCCACTGGTGGGATGCACCGAGCATCGTGGGACTCATCATCTTTATCCTGTGCACCCTCTTCATCGGGTAGGGGGGGGGGCGTCTGGCTTCTGGGGAGGCATCATGACTGGGGGCCTGAAGGTGCGAGTGAGGGGAGGTTGTGGGAGCCCAGACACCAAGCGGGAAGGCGCCCTTAGCAAGCGCAGGTCCAGCCCTGTGCTGGTGCAAAACGGAGTCCCTCTGAGGGCACAGCGTGACTGGGCAGCAGGGGCATGGTTGGACGCTGCCTCCTGGCCCGGAGCCCCTTCTTGCACGTCGGGCTGGCACGTGCCCAGCTCAGTAGGGTGCAGGCATCTGTGGGGGCAGGGAAGAAGCCTGGACTGGGGCGGGCAGGCGTGGGCTCTGTCGCTCACCTGCTGTGTGGTCTCGGGGTAAGTGGCTTCACCTTTCTGAGCTTTCGTGATGGTGGAGGATGGTAGCCTCCAATGCCTGGGGTGGTGGGGACCCCACACTGTCACCTGGGAGAGGGCAGCTCCGACTGAAGATCACGTAACAGTTTTTTTTTAAAGGGGCCTCTTAGCAAGTGCTTCTCAGTGTGGACTCGAGCCAAACCGCCTGTGTTTGAACGTGGTAGCGCCACTTAGCGGCAGTGTGATCTTGGGCAGGTCGCTACACCTTTCTGTGCCTTGGTTTGCTTAGCTGTCAAATAAGGATAAAAATAGTATCTACTTCACAGGATCGTGGAGGGGTGTTGGATGAGTTAGTATGAATAAGCCTCTTAGAAAGGAACTTGGCGAGTAGGCAGCGCCAAATAAGTGTTTGCTTTAATTGCAAGTAACTGCGAACGTTTGCACAGCTGGGTGGCAGGGAGTGGCTGTTGTGTAAAGTCACCAGATGGTGATGCTGAGGGTGACCGCCGTGTACAGCAAGTCTGGCGGACTCGTGACTGACTCCGCAGGGCCCAGGATCGCTCCCAGTGCCGCTCTCCTTGGCTCCGCAGGGCGGCCCGGAGGAGGCTCTGCCAGGCTCCTCTGCCCTCCCCGACTCGTCCATCCCGGGCAGGGCCTGGTTTCTTCAGAGCCGCACACCTGTCTCTGAACATTCTGAGGCTGTTTCACATTTTGTTTTGACCTTTTTCAAAGCCTGGGCAGGTCACTCTTTGTTGCCTCACTTGATCCCTTTTTCAACCTGGAAAGGCCCAGATCACCTCCATGGTGCAGATACAGAGACGGGAGGTTTGGGAGGGGTAGCCACCTGTCTGAGGCCACGCACACAGCACCCAGGCTCAGAGCGGCACCTCGTCCTGCTCCCCAGATGCTCGCCCCCCCGGCCTGTGGTCACGGGGCAGAGCCTCTGAGAGCCCAGGGCCTGTCTGTTCTTAGTCCAGTGCTTTTCTTTCTTTTTTTTTTTTAAGTTTTATTTATTTGAGAGAGAGAGAGAGCAGAGGAGGGGCAGAGGGAGAGGGAGAGAGAGAATCTCAGGCGGGCGCCCTGTTGAGCACAGAGCCAGACACAGGGCTCAATCCTACGACCCTGAGATCATGACCCGAGTCTAAACCAAGAGTCGGACACCTAACCGACTGAGCCACCCAGGCACCCTCTTAGCACAGTTCTTAAAACCCAGGAAGCAAAGAAGCACAAGCAGCCACAAGGGCAGGGAGCCCTGAGGATGGGCGTCGTGCCTAGCTGTGTCACCAGGACCCGGGGTCCCAAACATTAGATATCAGCATGATGTTTGATGATGATTGGGGTCAGCAGAAGCTCAGCGGGTGACTTCTCAGCTTGATGGGGTGGGGCTGGGGTCCAGATCTCCTTCTGTGTCACTTTTTTCCCAAATGCGACTTGGATTTTCAAAATTGCCTATGTGTCTCACACTATTAAATACTGTTAAAAACATCAAGACCTCATTACAGAAATGACCAAAAAATCATTGCTGTTAGTATTTTTTTTTATAATAAACATGAAGAAAGGGGACGTCATTGGTAAAACTACTCACCTAACAGAAGGAAAACAAACTTAATGGCAAATGAGTATTCTTAATTATTAATATTATCAATGAATGCCA
The DNA here is from genome assembly GCF_002201575.2 of Neomonachus schauinslandi. Lineage (NCBI taxonomy): Eukaryota > Metazoa > Chordata > Mammalia > Carnivora > Phocidae > Neomonachus > Neomonachus schauinslandi. Next base: position 23,307,173 of record NC_058406.1, read on the forward strand.
TCCCTGGTATGGTCCTTTGAAGTACTAGGTACGCAGTCCATATTTACGGGATTGGCAGATGGACAACCTGAATAACAGCGCCTGTTTCTCTAGTTTATACTCTGTGCCAGGCACAGTGCTGGGGGCTTCACAGTATTAGTCCTCCTGGCAACTCCACAAGGGAGGTACTGTAACCCCCAATTTTACAGAGGCTCAGAGAGGTTCAGTGTCTTGCCTAAGGCCACATAGGAGGTGGAGGTGGAGTTCGGAGTCAAAGCGGTGAATGAGTGGGCCCAGAGCCTAACCACCAGGTCACCAGGCCCCGAGGTTCTGGAACCATGGTGCCCATCGTTATGACCAAAGCCGTGGCTCGTGAGGCCCCCTGGAGCTTCCTGCCCGCGTCCTCCCTCCCTCCCCTGCAGTCTGCGCTCCTCGGACCACCGGCAGGTGAACAGCCTGATGCAGACGGAGGAGTGTCCGTCCACACTGGAAGTCACGCAGCAGCGGCAGGTGGTGGAATGCCAGGGCCGGGCCTTTGACAACGAGCAGGACGCTGTCACCTACAGCTACTCTTTCTTCCACTTCTGCCTGGTGCTTGCGTCCCTGCACATAATGATGACGCTTACCAGCTGGTACAGGTGCGTGCAACCTGGCCGGGCATAGACCGGATCCGCTGTGCTGGGGTGTGGAGGCTGCCCATCTCCTCGCCCTTCCACCCCAGGTTTCTCCTGATGCCTGTTTCAGGCTTGGCCATAGAGGAGTCTGTCCAGGACCCCCCACAGAGCCTGCGCAGCCATGCGCCAGCTTCCGGGCCAGTGCCTTAGTCTGCCCAGTAGCCTGAGAAGTGGGGGTCACAGGAGGTGACGCTGGGCCTGTGCAGGGCAGATGCGCCTTACAGATCAGGAGTGGTGATTTGTGTTACGAGGTCAGAGTTAGGATTCATGGCTGGAGGGTTAGGATTTAGGGTATGGGGTTAGAATCAGTCACAGGGTCAAGAATAGGAGTCATGAGGTCAACGGGACTGGGGCCATATAAAGTCACAGATTTGGTTCTTTTGGTTAAAACTGGGGTTAGCAGGCCATAAAGCCAGGATTGAAGTTGCCAGGTCAAGGAACTAAGAACAGAGTAACAAGGTCAGGGGTCAGGACTGGTGTTAGAGGGTCAAGGGTCAGAATTAAGGTCAAAGATATCAGCTCAGTCCTAAGGTCAGGGATCAGGGATGGAGTTACAAGATTGAGGGTCAGAGTCAAGGTTGGAGGTCAAGACTAAGGTTGGGAGCTCCAGGGTCCCAAAGGCAGGGACCAGGAGTCAGGTTATAATATTAGTCTAGGACTGGGGTCAGTGTTGAAATTGAGGTCAGGGTCAGATCTGTGGTATTAGTCAAAAACTACATCTAGGGTCAAAGACAGAGCCAAGGCCAAGTGTCAAAAATATCAGAGATGGGCGGCTAGAGTTACAGAGTGAGAGCCAGAGTCGAAGTCAGGGGTCACAACTGGGTGGTAAGGGCAGGACCAGAACTGAGGTCACTGGGATGACGTTGTGTTCCAGACCCGGCGAGACCCGGAAGATGATCAGCACTTGGACCGCCGTGTGGGTGAAGATCTGCGCCAGCTGGGCGGGGCTGCTCCTTTACCTGTGGACCCTGGTGGCCCCGCTCCTCCTGCCAAACCGCGACTTCAGCTGAGGCAGCCCCCTGCAGCCTGCCCACCTGGTGCCTCGGGGCTCAGTGAGTCAGCCTGCTGAGCCCCTACCCCTACCCACCTCCAGGACTTGCCCCTGAGCTGGGCCCCCTGTTCTTAGTGCCTTTAGGGAGGGGGAGCCTCAGGCCCAAGCCTGAGCCCTACCTTCCCGCTCCCTCCAGACCACAGAGCTGCCTCTTCCTTACCCTTGGCCCCCATCCCCTGCACTCACCCTCTTGGGAAAGAAGGGCCCCTTATTCTTAGGCTCCCCGGGAGAGGGACCTGAAAGAGAGAAGCACTCAGAGCCACTCAGAGAGTGGGAGCACTCCCCAAGATGGGGTGCCCAGCACTGAGGCCTGGGTAGTGCCGACCACGTCCCCCAGGGCATGCCACCTCCTTCCTGGACTCCGTGCCTTACTGAGTCTCCGTGACTTTGCGCAATAAACCAGCCAGTGTATGTACCTGCCCATGTTCTGTGCCCCCCACCCTGGGCGCGGCCCCCATGCTGTCTGGGGCCAGTGTGGGGGCGGAAACAAGGTCAGGGCGGAGGAGGCCAGATGAGGGACCTGGGCTCTGTTCTGTAGGGCATGGAGAGCCTTGGAGCAGAGGCAGGGGAGGCTCTAGGGGAAGGAGGGGCTTTGGATAAAGGCAGTCTGGGGGCCAGGAAGGGCACTGAAGCAGTGTCCACACAAGGGACGGTGAGGCCAGAGTCAGGGTGGAGAGGAGAGTTTGTGCGGGGTGGCTGAGGGGGCCATCTCCTCCTTCCCGCCGTAGCCATAGTCCTTGTCACATGCAGAGAAGAATCTGACCCATCCCCAGACTCAGGGCATGGTGGGGAAGAGCACACGCTTGAGTCAGCCGAGCGGGCCTGGATCTGGTGAATCTTGGAAGCCGTGGGGCTTGTGTGGGGCTCCAGGCAAGTCCTTCCCCTCTGGCCCTGGCTGCTCATCCAACAGCCAGGGGACGCCCCCCGCCACTCCCAAGCTGTTGTGAGGCATGGATGAAGCAGCTGATGTGAAGTGCGCGGCAGGTGCTCGATACACACCATCGGTTCCCATCTCCGAAGGTGCACGCTGATGCGGCGGCGACAATGGGCTCTTGGCTGTGGTCCTGACAGGATGGCTGCCCACAGGCCATGTACCACCTCCATCGTGGGTGTGACAAATAGATAGGACGTGACTGGGTTTGCTGGGTGCTGGGGCTGCAGTGGCCAGGGATATGGGCTGCTTCCAGGGCGCTCGTGGGTCACGAGGGTTGTGGGGGTGCCCAGGCTGCACTGAGGGGTTGCCTGCCACGGGACGGGCATCAGGACGGACATCCTGCAGGATGAGTGGGAGCCATCCAGCTCCAGAGGAATGAAAATGCTCAAGGCAGAGGGGACAGCATGCGAACAAGAGAGAGAGTGGGGCGTTCCCGGACAGTGAGGAGTGCAGGGTGGCTGGGGTGCAGAGCGTGTGGGTCAGGAGTTGCTGCGATCTGGGAGAGCTGGGCTGGACCCAAATCACACAGGCCCTTGATGGCCATTGCGAAGAGACCAGATGTTATCCTCAGTGTAGAGGGGAGCCATGGAGGGTTTTGGAGCCAGGTGGAAGCAGTGAAGGTGTGAGATAATCATGGGGAACTTCTGGAAGGCTTCAAGCAGAACAGTGACAGGGTCAGGGTGTTATTTTACAAGTATTTCCCTGGATGAAATGGAGGGTTGGTAGCTGGGACAGGTGCCGGGCCTGGGAATGAAGGGAGGGGGCGGGGTGTGGACTGGGGCAGGGGCAGAAGACAGCGTCTCTCAAACCTGGGACAGATCCTGGGGAAGCTCTTGGCCCTGGGTGCCTTTCAGCCCAAGAAAACCCCCTTCATGGAGCAGCCCGAACTCCCCCAGCCACTGCCCCCCAAGATTTTATTTCTTTCCTCCTTTCACCTTTGGGAGAAAAAGCCCACTCCATGCTCCTGATAACCTTTTTTTAAATGAATTTGTAGAAGTGGACCATTTTGTCCTGCTTTTGTATCACCTTGTTCTACAGTTTTCAGATTATTCATTCAACAAACACGCACTGAGCATGAGTTCTGGGGCAGGGTCTGAGCAGAGGAGGCAGAGGCCAGGCCGAAGAGTCTGAATGCCTGGTGAAGGAGTTTCAGGTCCCAACTTGGAGGTCACCACCTCTGAGAAGCCACCAGGGTTTCTCCCAGACAGGGCGAAGGGCCTCCCCGATGTTATTTCCCCAGTCCCCGTTCTGCCCTCCAGGAAGGCGGTGGTCTCACTCCCCTGGTGGGCCGTGTGGTGGAGGTGGGGGCGGATGTCAGGGCTGACTGCTGCCCACCCAGGGGTCTGGCTGCTGGATGCCCCTTGGCTCCTGCTGCCCAGCACCATGGCTTCCACACGTCCTCCCTCCCTTCCTCCTTCCCTCCCTTTCTCTCCTGCCCTCCATCCTCCACCTGCCACCCCCCACCTCCTTTCTGAGCTCCCATCTCTTTTTCTTCATACCCTCTCCTCTGTTGCCTCTCTCCCCTCTCGCTCTCCTTTGTCACCTCCTGTCCCTCGTGGGTCTGTGGGACAGGCCCATAGGACGCCGCCCTTTTTGTGGGCCAGCCCCTGACAGGCGGGACTGTGCCTGGGAAGGGCGCAACTCTGGACCCGGCTGTAGAAGGGCTCTGTGGGCAGAGCGAGTGTGAAGCCCACAGATGGGTGTGGGGACTGGAAAGCTCTCTGGCTCAGCTCCGGTTCTGTCTGCCCCCCGCCACGTGACCTTAGGCAACTCGGGCCTGTCTCTGAGCCTCCACGGCAGCTTCCGTAAAATGGCAACAGGGGCGGTTTTGTAAACCATAAAGCCTGGTGCTTGGCTGGGCTGGACAGTGTGGTTAACCAGCAGACGTTCCTAATCCCCTTCTCCCTTTGCCGCCACCATCACGGTGAGAAAAGTCAGTGGGTCCCTTTGCAGCTTCCCTGAGAGCAGTGGGTACCTCACAACATGCCGGCTAATGACATCCGAGCGGGGAAGGCTAAGGAGCAATTCCTGGAAAGTTGCTGCTTTTCTTCTACAAGGGGCTGCTCATTCTCCCCTTTTCCTATCTTAACACGAATGAGATGCCTGGGGCTACAGCAGCTATCTTGGGACAGTGAGGCAACAAGCCTGGGATGAGAAACCAACAAGGTGAGGACATAGTACAGAGAATTGAAAGGGCTCTGGGTCCTTGATGCGCCCTGCTGTGCCTGTCCTGTCCCCGCGCTTCTGTTATGTGAGGAAAACAAATGCCAATGTGTTTCAGCCCCTGGTAGTTGGGTATTAAGCTCCTTGCAGCTGACTGTATTTCTCATATGGCATGCGAGACGATCATTAATTTCAGTGATAATAAAAATAAAAAACAAGAGAAATTCATCTCTGTGACTCAGGACTATTGGGTGGCAAGAGTGTAGCACACATACTAAGTATGTATATTTATAAATAAATGTATACTATACGTATTTATGTAACATACATGTATCATACATACTACATGTAGCAGGAGAAACTGTGACAAGATAGTTTTTTGAGATCGTAATTTTTCTCTCCTCTAGGAAACACACAGGAGAAGAAAGTTCTAGATCTCCCTGCCTTGGGGGAGGTTTGAGGAAGTGTGGGAAACAGGAGAGGGAGGTTACTTGCAAAATTACACTTCCCCTGCTAGCTTTGGTAACCAAAAGCCCAGTCTGTTGAGAAGCTTCTGGGCAGTGGGGGTGGGGCAGTGATGGGGCAGCTGAGGTGCCTCCTGGAGGGAGGGGAGAGAGGAAGAGCCCCTGCAGGAATGTGATGAGAGATGGGGCCATTTCTCCGAGACCCTAAAGAAGTTCTCTGTGATGGAAGAGGAGGCAGAAGGTTGTGGATTCCCTGAGCAAGGGTGGGCACGCCAGTTCCTGCTGAGCTTGGGGAGCTGGGCAGAGCCTGGAGTTGCTGCTCACGCCTGGGGAGGCGGGTGTTTGGGTGAGTGGAAGTCCACTCTCCACCTGGCAACAGGTCTCTCTCACTCTGCCCACTGTCTCATGGCTATAAGTGGCCCCAGGACTTTTGCACTATCTGGGAGCGGACCCTGAGTGTGCCGGGGAGGACGGTGAAGAAGGGCTGAGGTAGAATTTCCCACCAACCTGGCGGGATGGGGCTTTGGAAAGAAAGAAAGATGATATAAAACAAATGAACAGGGGCGCCTGGGTGGCTCAGTCATTGAGGGTCTGCCCTCGGCTCAGGTCATGATCCCGGGGTCCTGGGATCGAGCCCCGCATCGGGCTCCCTGCTCAGCGGGAATCCTGCTTCTCCCTCTCCCACTCCCCCTGCTTGTGTTCCCTCTCTAGCTGTGTTTCTCTCTGTCAAATAAATAAATAAAATCTTAAAAAAAAAATGAACAGAAGCTGTTTCTTGCACACATGTGAACTGAGCTTTGTACCCACTTCAAGATCATTTTAGCTACAAGGTATGTTCGTGGCAAACAGTACAAGAGTGTGAAAAGCATTCATCTGCTTCACTTTTTCAAGCAGCAGCGGAGGATCCTACTGAATGAATATTCTATCAGTTACTCCTCAGTCGGGCATTTACGTTGTTTTTTAGTGGTTTTCTCTTTTCTGTTCCGTTTTATTTCGTCTTTGCTGCCGTCGGCCACTGTGTTTATTCTGGCAGCTTTGCTGGCTTGCAGGAAGCGTGCAGACTCCAGAGCCAAGACCCTTTAGGTTCTTACCTTGGCTTTGGCCCTAGCTGCTGTGGCCTCTCTGGGTCTCAGTTTCCCCATCTGCAGAGCGGGGCTTATAGTAGCCCCCACCCCGTGGGATGTTGCCATGGTCAGGGAAGGCATGTCTCTAAAGGGCCTGGCACCATTCTGGGCCCAGAGTGGGAGCCACAGGGACCATGGCTCCTTCCTTTCCCTGGCTGTCAGTCCTCAGGAACTGAGACAAGAGGCTAGGCCAACAGATGAGGTCGCCTTAGCCTTCCCTCTGTCTACAGGGACACCAGCCCTATGCCCTGCTCGAGGTGGGTGTGAAGATGGTGGCAGGAGGTAGAGAGGAAAACCGTTAACAGGAGCCAAAGTGTGTTGAGTGGTTGGTTCCTGTGTATCCAGCCTGGAGAAAGGAGCTTTGATCCCTAAGCAAGCCTGTTAGTGCACAGAGCAAGAAATCTGTTAGGGAGGAGGAAGATGGGGGCCCTGACACCCCAGTCTCCCCTACCCCCTAGTCTAAATCAGCCTCCCCATTTCCCTTAGTGCATTCTGTTTCTCTGCATAGCTTTCATTACTGGGTGTGATTCTGTGTCCTTTTGTGTGATTTTCACTGTATTGTCTAGCTCTTCCTAAGGTCAACGAGGGCGAAAACCTCACCCTCATTGTTTATAGTATCCCCGGTGCCTAGAACAGAGCCCAATAAACAGAGAGTGCTCAATAAGAGCCACGTTAGTTGACTGACTGACCATCACAATGAATATTAGTTGATTCTGGAACAGCCATGGGAAAGCCCAGGGCCTGGAGGGTTTGTAACTGAGTAGGAGGGAGAGATGCCCTGGGCTGCGTCAAGAGACCTGACTTCTCTTACTGAGATGTGCAGGGTCAGAAGAAAACCCCAAGGCATGGCTTTGAATCTGAGACCTACAGAAGAGGTGAAGCCTCCCCATGGCAGGGCATGGCAGAGGCTCTGCAGTAAGAGGGAGCCGAAGAGCTGCAGCCTCATGGTGAGGGGCGTGGGCAGAGGTGGGAAGGCCCAGGCTAGGATGTTCAGAGCTTGCAGACTGGAGACTTGCAAGTGCAGCTGGTTTGGCCCTTGCTGCCTTTAAAACCAGCACCGTCACAAGGACTGTGGTGTCTTGTTATGGCTCACAGCCTCCCTCAACCCATCCCCGCGGCGCCTCCTCAGTGTGCACCTGCTGCTTCCTCATGTGGGCGCCCCCGAACACCTCTGTTTGCAGCCCTGATACGGGGCCAGGGGACTGTGGCGGGGGCACTGGCGAGGCCTAGACCTGCCCTCCCTCCTCCGCAATGCCTCAGGGGCGATGGGCGTTGGCCTCAGCCATTCTGGGTTCTGTTTTCCCAGAGGTCCCAGGCTGGCAAGGGCGGAAGGGCCCTCGGGAGGGGCAGGACCCTGGGGTGGTCAGATCCTGAGTCTGGAGTCTGGTAGGCCTGGTTCCCGTTCTGGCCCCTGCATTGCCTCACCTCTCTGAGCCTTGGCTTCCTTGTCTGTACATGAGAGTCCCCGCCCTGCAGGGTCCGGGGTGGTCTTGTTTCACGTCAGCTGGGAGCCATGCTGGACAACCTGCTCACCATTCGAAGCGCCAGGGGGGCAGGAGCTCAGCCAACCACACAGAGCCCACAAGACCACCCCACTTCCAACACCCATCGCAAGTTCAGGGGTTTCCAAAACCTCCCCTAGGTCTGACTATTCACTAGGACTCACACAACTCCCTGAAAGCTATTATAGTCATGGTTATGGTTTATTATAGGAAAAGGGAAAGATGAAAATCAGCCAAAGGAAGATACTGTGAAAAGTAATCAAGGGAAACCTCACTAAAGTGGAGTCGGGAGGCCAGAAGGGGGAGCTCTCATGGGGTACCAGTCAATGTCCATGGTAGGAAGAACTGTCAGTTTCAGACCCCAACAGAAGAATCAACAGGAAAGAATCATCAATTACAGGCCCCAAAAGGAAAAGCTGTACATTTACTTTCTTACAAGAAATTGACTACCCCAGCAACTCAGCCAATGAGAAACCATCATCACCCTGAGTTCGTGCTTTTCTCCAGGGGACTTTCGTTCAAAACCATCTTTCCTGGGACACCTGGGGGGCGCAGTTGGTTAAGCCTCTGACTATTGATTTTGCCTCAGGTCTTGGTCTCAGGTCGTGGTCTCAGGTCGTGGTCTCAGGGTCATGAGATCGAGCCCCGCATTGGGTTTTGTGCTCAGCACAGAGTCTGCTTAAGGTTCTCCTTCTCCCTCTGCCGTCCTCCCTTTCTCTAAAAAACAAAAACAAACAAAACAAAACAAAATAAAACAAAACCTCCCCCATCTCTCCTAACTTCCTCTTGTCCATACAATAACTGTTCCTCTCTTTTGTTTGTTGGCTAACCTATGGTCTGTGCCACAGCCTGTGTGTCCCGAATTGTACCCCGAGACTCCCACATAAGCCCATTTTTGCTGGGCGAATAACTATTTTATTTTTAAGGTCAACAACATGCAGTGCAGAATCTGAGGAAGCATCAGATGCGGAGCTTCCCTTGTCCTCTTCCCATGAAGTCAGGATGTATTAATTTCCCAGCACCCACGAGCCACAACTTGCATGGAACACTGCCAACGAGGACAGCTCACCTGCATTTTGGCATTCAGAGTTTTGATTGGCCTCCATTACGGCAGGCATGATTGATTGATTGATGATGCGTTGATCCCAGTCTCCAGGTCAACTGATAATGTGTGACCCAAAGCCCCCACCCTAATCCATGTGGTTGGTCTTTCTGGTGTGGCCAGCCCCCACCCTAAATTGCACTGTTACTATCTGGCTAGTCCAAAATGCCCAGGGATGGGGCGCCTGAGTGGCTCAGTCGGTTAAGCGTCTGCCTTCAGCTCAGGTCATGATCCCAGGGCTCTGGGATCAAGCCCCGCATCGGGCTCAATGCTCAGCGGAGAGCCTGCTTCTCCCTCTCCCTCTGCCTGCCACTCTATCTGTGCTCTCTCTCTATCTCTCTGTCAAATAAATAAATAAAATCTTTAACCCCCCCCAAAAAAACCCCACAAAATGCCCAGGGAAGCAAAGATTCCTGGCCAGGAGCTGAGGGCAAAACTCAGACCTCTTTTTTGGCAAGGTTAAAGTCTATTTTTTTTTTCAGCTTTATTGAGATATAATTGACACATATCATTGTAGAAGTTTGAGGTGTTGATTTGACACATTTATGAATTGCAAAATGATTACCACCATAGTACTAGCTACCATGTCCATCCCATCACATAGTTGCCATTTCTTTTTTGTGGTGAGAATTTTTAAAATTTTTAAAAGATTTTATTTATTTATTTGCCGGAGAGAGAGAGAGAGCACAAGCAGGGAGAGTAGGAGAGGGAGAACAGGCTCCCCGCTGAGCAGGGAGCCCGATGCAGGGCTCAATCCCAGGACCCTGCGATCATGACCTGAGCCGAAGGCAGACACTTAACCTACTGAGCCATCCAGGCGTCCAGTGGTGAGAACTTTTAAGATCTACTCTCCTAGCAGCATTCAAGTATATGATACAGTATTATTAGCTATAATCACCATGCTGTACATTAGATCCCCAAACGTGTTAATCTTTTGTACTAGAAGTTGTACGCTTTGACCAGTGTGCCCCCATTTCCCCCACTCCCAATCCCTGATACCATTAAATTCTTTATTACTTACAAGATCAGCCTGGAAAATGACATGACTTTTGGAACTTCGAAGATCCCAGAGGAGCCACCTTGCCTTTCCCCGCACTTCCAGCCTGAGCAGTCTAGGGCTGGTGGGTTGAAGACTTACGAGGAACCACAGCTAAGACTTAATGAGAATTTCCGACAGGCCAACACTGTCTGAACCTTTTCAATGCACTACATCATCTAACCCTCTTACCTTCACCACAAGGAGGAAATATTCATGGCCTCATTTTGTACATGAGAAAACCAAGGCCGGGAGGGGTTTATAACTCACCCAAGGCACACACCTAGTAAGAGGAGAGCCTAAGATCTGGACACAGGTCTGAGTGACACCCAAGTCCACCCTCCCTGCTGTCCTGCCTCCTATATTCTAAAACTATGCATTTGGAGTCAAATGTATTGGATTCAAATTCTGGGCCCAGACACTTAGGCTGTGTGACCTTGGCCAGTTCAAGGATTCTGAGTCTCAATTTCCTTACTGACAACATAGCTAATGGATGTCCTCTCCCTCCTGCTGGTCTTCTGACTCCGTGAGATATTTACCCGATTTCCCCAGGAGACCAGGGACTGCTGGAGGGGAGAAATTGCAACCTACCTATTCATTCACCTCATGCCCCCACCTGCAACACTGTTGGTTTGCTGTTACTGAAATACATCAGAGCGTGCTGTCAAAAGGCCAGCTGCAATGTCAAGTTCGGCAAGTCGTGCTAAGCAGCCGGGGTGGGGTACCAGGCATCCTCAGGGCTGGGTGCCCAGTGTGGAAGGAACCCGCAGGTAAAACCCTCCCTGGGAACCTGGTCACACCTCAAGTGGAAAACATGAACCTTACGCCCTGGGGGACCTGGCAGAGTTTAGCCAATGCTATGACTTGCAATGTGACCTTGGGCAAAGGACATAACTCCTTCGGCTTTGCTTTTTCCATTAGGAAAATATGCCGGGAGGACTAGACCATTGGACAGTTACAGCCTGTTTTCCTACCTTGGCTGAATGGCCCTCAGGAGCTCTGGTCCAGGTCCTCCCAGGGGGAATGCCTGTGATGGTCTTTTTGATTAGTATTTCCTTCTCTCTGGTCTCCTGGTCTCGATGGCCTGTTACTCCCCTAACAGCCCCCGTCACACAGATGCATGCCTGCACAGATGTGCATCCATGACCCACAAGCACAAATGCACAAACATACGAACAGGTGCAGAGCACGTGTACATGCGCTCTGTCCCTCGGACACGTGTGCACGCGCGTGCACAAGGCACGCACATGCACGCACACAGTGGACTGCTACTCAGTACCCATTCACCCCAACTCTCTGGCCCTGCCCTGCGGTAGGAGCTAGAAAGCTGCAAACACATTTCCCAGAGCCCCTTTCAATTAGAGCTTCGGTTCTGGGTGACTTAGGCTCAGCCAGTTGGAGACACACGACCTTTGGAAGGTGGAAATGAGTTTCTACAGATAAGCATTGTCTGTGGGTGTTTGTTTTTCTCCGTGGCCTTTTCCAGTACATGGGTCCAGGCGGGTGAGAGGTGGGACCAGGCAGCTGATCGATTAATTGATGGTGGCAGGAGCAGGTGGCTCTGCGGTGGCAGGGGTGGTGAGGGTCCGGAGACAGGGGCAGCTCCCCTGGCAGCCCGCTTCCACAGCGTGATTATGATTATGGGAGGGGCTCCTGAAAAGCCCAATGTTAAATTTGTTTCTGCTGACTATTTACAACATGTAACACTCGGTAATAAATGTCTTTCTATTTCTTTTTCTTTTTCTTTTTTATTTATTTGACAGAGAGAGACACAGAGAGGGAACACAATCAGGGGGAATGGGAGAGGGAGAGGCAGGCTTCCCGCCAAGCAAGGAGCCTGATGTGGGGCTCGATCCCAGGCCCTGGGATCATGACCCGAGCCGAAGGCAGACACTCAACGACTAAGCCACCCAGGTGCCCCCAAATGTCTTTTTATTCCAACTAGCTAGAGTACTTTCTGTTCTGTGCACCTAAATCCTTCAGGTCGTGGCTCCGATGTCCTGACTCCCGAGCTAGACTGAGTCCTCCATTACATGCTTCCCATTCTCCAGTTGCACCTGACTTTCGACACTGACCAATGTTGTCTGGTGCCTGTGGGATGGCTCCTTTGTACAAACACACCCCGAATGCCCCTGATAATATCACTATCCTAGGAATGTACAGATCTCATCTTCCCTCTATATTCTCATCAAACAGAATATGTAGAAAAACGTGTTGTTCAGCATACAGGATCAGGGGTTCCGGGAAGTGACCAACCTGGGGTGTCTCCTTAGTAATGAAGGATGTCTGGATGGCAGGCCTGGTCTCCTTGGAAAGCTGGCTGTGCAGGGAAGGGAAGGGCTGCAGAGGTTTGCTAGGCTGGTTGCTACGCTCTAAAGGCTTGCTGCTTGCACATCACAGTGGGTGCTTTGTCCAGGCTGCCGCTCCGGGGCTCCCTGTAGGTAAGTGCCCCCAATAAAGCTATGGCTCAATCACTGCGTCCGGGTAGGGTCGTTTCTTCAGTCTTGCTGGGGCCTCACCTGCCCACGGCTTAGAGTCTTCCAGGGTGTAGCTACACAAATGTCCCTCCTCTCAGAGCCTGGACTGTGTTCACATCCTCCCAGCAAATATTTAGTGGGCACATGTAGGCTCTGTTCTTGGTGCTGGAGATAACAGCCATTCACAAGATAGCCCAAAGCAGGGGCTTCGTAAATATTAAGGAAACACACACTAACACAGCAACAACAACAAAAACCCAGAAACACACACACACACACACACACACACTGAACAGGTCAACAAATTAATAAATAAGGTAATTGCAGATCATGAGGAGCATGATGAACCGAGCAAAGGAATGAGAGTTGGAACAATTTCATCTGAGCCAGGGTGGTTAGGGAAAGCCTCTTCGAGGGGGGATGACATTTGAGCTGAGACCAAGAAGGAGCCAGCCATGGGAGAGTCTCGGGAAGAGAATTCCAGGCAAGTGCAGAGGCCCCGAGGCAGAAGGAGCTTGAAGTGTTTGAGGAGCAGTGGACAGGACAGGGTGGCTGGGGCGGAGTAAGGGGGAGGGGGCAGACGCAGGCTGGGTCATACCTCGGAGGCCACGCTGAGAGTCAGATTTTATTCTAAGTACAACAAGGGGCCGTCAGAGGCCCTTAAGGAGGGACAGGATATGACCGATTTATATTTTAAGAGACTGGTATGATGTCTGGTGTAGGCGGGAGATCAGAGTGGGGGCAGAGTGGCCATCTGGGAGGTGACTAGTCCACCAGGAAGGAGTCTAGTGGTAGCAGTGGAGATGGCGTGACGTGAGCAGAGCTGGGGAATGTCTTGGAGGCCAAACCAATAGAAATTGCTGGTGGGTTAGACATGAGGGTGTGAATGAAAGGGAAGAATCACGGATGACTCCTGGCTTTGGCCTGAGCAACTGGGCAGATATCATTATCACAATGCAGAAGACGGGTTGGTTTCAGAGAGGTGATCAAATTTTCTGTTGGGATGCCTGTTAGAACATCCGAGGGGAGCTACTGAGCAAGAGCTCTGCAGCCAGACTAGTTGGGTCTAATAACTAATAACTGGGCAAGTTACTTTAATCTACTTTCAATGAATGCCTTAGTTTTACCATCTGTAAAATGAAAATAATAATTGGTAATGATTTCATAGGATGAATGAGGATAAAATGAGTTCATTTATGTACAGTGCATAGAACAGGGCTTGGTCCAAGTGTGTACTCTATGCGTTGCTTGATGATGATGATGATGGGTCAGGGCTGAAGGTGCTGACTTAGAAAGACACATGTACAGTTTCCAGACTGGATGAATTCTTCCTGGGAGAGAATACTGAAAGGCACGTGGGCATGCGTGTTGTCGAATTCACCACTGTGTCCCCAGTGCCTCACACAGTCTGTATACAGTAGGTGCTCAATGAATACGTGTTGAGTGGATGAATTTCCCTCAGCAGAAGACTCCCCTCTAGTGGCCAGACTGACGATGTCTGACCGTGTTGGTCTCCCAGATGGAGCTTCCATCTCCCCTGGACACAGCATGTAGACTCTGGAGGGGCTTTGGCCTACTCCTGCTGTGTTCGAAGGGCTCCACCCACAGCACATAGTAGGTCCTCAATAAATATGAACAGGAGTGGAAAGAATGACAGAATACCTACTCGTGTGCCTAACTCAGGGACGATCACCAAGCAGGCCTGGCCTTGGAACCTGTGAATGATCTCCACAGCCGGCTCCTGGCCCCCATACGGCCCCCTTCTGGGTTCTCACTGTGTGTGTGGGGGGGTGGGGGCTGGAAGTTCTAGCTTACAGATAGAGCTCAGGGTGTCCTGAAGAAATGTGTTCACATGATATCTGGAAGGTGGAAGAGGGACAGAAGCCACTCTTCCTCCTTTGGCAGCAGTGAGAGAAGTGTGGGCCTCTGCAGATGGGAGTTTTTGCAGTGACTGGGTGACACCATCCCCCCGCCAGTCACCTGCCTCGGGACCTGCAGGACAGTGTCAACGGCAACAAGGCCCATGCTGTCCTGTGGTTTCTTGATTCCAGGTGGCAACAACACGCTCCGACTCTTCACACCTAGCTATAGGATGACCCTTGATCCTAGAAGCTGGTGCATCTCCTGATTTACTTCTGATTCCCTCTTTGCAAATACCAAATTCTCTGTGTTAAATTCCTCCCTGTTTGAAATTCCTGGAGTGGCCTTCATTTTCTTGATGGGATGCCGGTTGGTAGAGCAGCCTTCAGAGAGTGACAGGGCTGTGTTGCAGAAACAGCAGGACTCTGGAGCCAGGCCAGCTTGAATTTTCATGCAGGCTGTCTGGCCTTATTTCATTTTATTTTTTATTTTTTTTAAAGGACTTTATTTATTTATTTGTCAGAGAGAGAACACAAGCAGAGGGAGCTGCAGAGGGAGAAGCAGGCTTCCCGCTGAGCAGGGAGCCCGATGCGGGGCTCGATCCCAGAACCCTGGGATCATGACCTGAGCTAAAGGCAGATGCTCAACCAGACTGAGCCACCCAGGCGTCCCCAGGCTTGTCCACTTTTTCAGCTGTGTAAGCTTGGTCAAGTCACCCCACTGTTCTTTGCCTCCATTTTTCCATGTAAAATGGGTATAGAACTAAGTCGTAAATAATAATAATAATAATAACCGCCTAATGAGTGTATAATATGGAGTAAACACTTTTCTAAATGCTTCAAATATATTAACTCATTGACTATTCCATAACAATTCCATGGTCAGATTTTAGATATTGAAAACAAATTCTTAAAACTGAGGTAAAATTCACATAATGTGAAATCCACAATTTTAAGGTATATAATTCAGTGGCATGTAATACATTCACAGTATTGCACAGATATCACCTCTCTCTAGTTCCAGAACATTCTCCCTACCCCAGAGGAAGCCCCCTACCCATCACGCAGTCACTCCCTATTCCCCCCATCCCCTCAGTCCATGGCAAGCACTAATCTGCTCTTTGCGTCTATGGATTTACCTGTTCTGGACATTTCATGTAAATGAAATCATACAATATGTGACCTTTTGTGTCCGGCTTCTTTCACTTAGCCTCACGTTTTTGGGGTTCATCCATATCATAGCAGGCCTCAGGACTTCACTCCTTTTTATGGAAATATTCCATTGTATGGATACACCACATTTTGTTTAACCAGTCAACCAGTTGATGAATATTTGGGTTGTTTGCCCTTTAAAATTATTATGAATAATGCTGCCATGAACGTTCATGTATGAGGGCTTGTTTGAACACCTGCTTTCATTTCTCTCGGGTACACACATGCCTAGGATTGGGTGCAACACTTGTGTGTTTGTGAACGTGTGGCTGTCCCACACCGATCGACAGGAGGCTGTATCATGCCCCTGGCTGCCCCGAGAGAGGCGAGGCAGGGTACCAGCACCCACTGCTCCCTGCCTCTCCTCTCGGTGATAAGCCGGAGTTATGTACTGTGTAGATCTCTTCTCTGACATCTTAACTAGTGCCTGGAGCCAGACCAGCCTGAGCCTTGACCATATCTTATTGGATACTTAGATTTTCTCTTCGGATCACCTATCAGTCTGAGTAGGATGCCTCTACCCAGCTAGGTGTCTTTTAAACATTTAGTAACCAAGGCAGGATGATTGAACGATTGATCGATTGATCCACCCCCCCAGTAGGACATGAACCCTGAGGTGCAACAGGTGAAGAAGGTGACTTTGAATGCATTTTTTGAACAGAGACTCCGTTTCCTCACCTATAAAACAGCGGTGATAACATCTTCGTTTTTTCACCAGCCATGTATTGTGCACCTGTCCTATGCCAGGCCTTGTTCTAGGCTGAGAACACGGTGGTCAGAGCGGACAGGGTGCCTGCCGTCATGGGGCTGACAGGCCGGGGAAGGAGACGGACATACACCCGAGAGCCACACCACCACATGTGAAGATGCAAATGTGTCAAGGGCCACGATGGAAAGGTAGCTGGTGCTGTGAGCTTCCACCACAGGAAGATCCAGCCTGCCTGGATGGGAATGGAAGGCTTCTCTGAGGCAGTGATCCTTGAGCTGAGGTCTGAAGCAGGAGTATAGGGGTATCTTGTGATCTTTTTTTTTTTTAAGATTTTATTTATTTATTTGAGACAGAGAATGAGATAGAGCATGAGAGGGTCAGAGGGAGAAGCAGACTCCCCGCCGAGCAGGGAGCCCGATGCGGGACTCGATCCCGGGACTCCAGGATCATGACCTGAGCCGAAGGCAGTCGCTTAACCAACTGAGCCACCCAGGCGCCCGGGGTATCTCGTGATCTTAACTGACATTTCCCTGATGACCAGTGATATCGGGTACTGCTTTATATGTTTATGGGACAATTGAACACTTGTGTGTGTGCACACGCGCGTGTGTGTGTGTCTATGTGTGTGTGTGAAGTGCTTGTTTAACTCTATTTTTTCCCAGCTTTATGGAGGTATAATTTACAAATAAAAATACAATATATTTAAAGCCTACATTTGGTAAAGTGACGGTTGATATGCACATAATGCATACATTTGCTAAGGTGACGATTGGATACACATAGACATGTAAAATGATTCCCACATCAAGTTAATGAACACATGCATCACCTCACATAGTTTCGTTGTTTCTTTCTTTGGTGGAAACGTGTAAGATCTACTCACTTAGCAAATTTCATACTACTAACCATAGTCACCATGCCATGCATTAGCGCACATCCTCATCCTATAGCACTCATCCTATAGCTGAAAGTTCGTACTCTCTGACCAGCCTCTCCCTCGTTTCCCCATCCCCCAGCCCCTGGCAGCCACTCTGTTTTTAGGGGTTTGACTTTCTTTTTTAGATTCCATGGGTAAGTAACACCCTACCAGACAGTGTTTGTCTCCCTTTGGCTTGTTCCACTTAGCATGACGCTCTCCAGCTTCATCCATGTTCACAAATGGCAGGATTTCCTTCTTTTTTCTTTTTTTAAAAGATTTATTTATTATTTGAGAGAGAGAGAGAGGGCAGGATAAGCCAATGGTTCTTAACCTCTTCTGTGCTACGAGCCTCTGACAGTCTAGTAACACCTAAGGACCCTGTCTCAGAATGTTTTTAAGTGCCCCCCCCAAAAAATATGTAAGATTGCAAGGTAACCGATTATATTAAAATACAGTTATCAAAATAATAAATAACCTTATGATAGAATAATATGTGTTTTTTCATTAACATATAACATAATAAGATATTTTTAATATGGGCAAGTCAAAGTTTTAATTTTCTTTTATTTATTTATTTATTTATTTAAAAAAGATTTTATTTATTTATTTGACAGAGCGAGATACAGCGGGAGAGAGAGCACAAGCAGGGGGAGCAGGAGAGGGAGAAGCAGACTCCCCGCCGAGCAGGGGCCTGATGCGGGGCTCGATCCCGGGACCCCGGGACCCCGGGATCATGACCTGAGCTGAAGGTAGACGCCCAACAACTGAGCCACCCAGACGCCCCCCCCCCTTTTTTTTTTAAAGATTTTATTTATTTATTCACGAGAGATAGAGAGAGAGGGGCAGAGGGAGAAGCAGGCTACCAAGGAGCAGAGAGCCCGATGTGGGACTCGATCCCAGGACCCTGGGATCATGACCTGAGCCGAAGGCAGACGCTTAACCATCTGAGCCACCCAGGCACCCCACCCAGACGCCCCTTTAATTTTCTTTTAAAATGATACATCAGAGTGAGGGCAGATGTTGCCCCATTTTCCTAAGAACGCTGAAGGGTGAGGTGATGATGGACCCACCTCCCTTCGCTTAGTTATCAACAAATTATGTAGGTAGGGGGTCGTGGAAAGCAGTTCTCTCTGGATCACCACTGTGAGCACATGGGACATCGCTGTTTGGTGACAGAGTTGCTTGACATTGACCAGCAGTGCTGCGGGAGGTCAGCTGAGACGATCTTGAGCAAATGTGTTCAGCAGCAAGTTTAATAATTACCTTGATTTAGAAGTAATGACGAACATAGACGATATTTTGACATGTCTGCAACAACTGTAATGCGATATGAATAACCGATCGTCGGGGCGCCTGGGTGGCTCAGTCGTTAAGCGTCTGCCTTCGGCTCAGGTCATGATCCCAAGGTCCTGGGATCGAGTCCCACATCGGGCTCCTTGCTCAGCGGGGAGCCTGCTTCTCCCTCTGCCACCCCCTGCCACTCTGCCTACTTGTGATTCCTCTCTCTCTCTCTCTCTCTGTGTCAAATAAATAAATAAAATCTTTAAAAAAAAAAAATAACCGATCGTCATCAGTGACCAAGACACGGGTGCAGTTCTTGTGACTGTGGTTTGCTACCTAAATGCCTTGTCGAGAAAATGATACTTTTATTGGGAGGCTGGTGCAAAGAAAGATGCAGTTGCTTTCCTGTCTGAGTTCACAGACCCCTGGAATTCTGTCTGTGGCCCCCAGATCAAGGATGTAAGTTGTGTATTTCCTCCTCCCACAGAGGTAAGATCAATGTTATCCACATCCAAATGACTGGAAAATCTCTATGCTAGGGGGGCAGGTACTGGGGAGGCCACAAAGGAGGGTCCACTGCATCCCGCTTCTGTGGATCTTTCATGGACCTGGCAGAATCAGTCATAAATACTTCCCTGGTTTTAGCTCTGAAAGTCTCATGCCCCAGAATCCCCTCCAGACCTGGGCAAACCAGTACAGCTAGTCATTCTATTCAGCCAGCCTTCTCTGTAATCTCTGGGCTTGTGTAAATTCAAAAATTTGGCTTCATCCACCTGAACTTCCACGTAGCCCTGCGGGCCATATCAGATGGCAGAGTGGGTTAGCATCCCGAAAACTGTCGTCATGCTCAGGTTCAGTCCCTTTGGGTTTTAGTCTCTGCTGTCTCAGGGACTTGCAAGATCATCTTCTCTTACCACGTGGGACTTGCAGGCAGGTCATAAGAGAATAAGAAGGTCCTTTTTTCTTTTTAGAGTACAAAACCAGGGGCAGCTCTGGGCTGTCAGAGAGCAGGTGCAGATGCTTCCTTGCACACATCAGCATTAGCAGAGGACCTTTCCATGCTGTGGCAAATCTGAGTCAAAAGTCTCGGTTTCCTTATCTGAGAAATGGGGTGATTGGAGAAGATCGGATGTTCTCAACCTGCAAAATTTTTTTGATGAGAGAAGGAAAAAAAAAAAAAAGAACTTCCATTGGATTCTCAAAATGGTCTGTAATCAGGAAAGGTTCAGATCCCCTGGATTCGATGGTTTCTAAAAGCCCTCCTGGACATTTCCGTCATCACCATCAGCACCACTAAGGTGACCAGCTGTCCTGACTTGCCCAGCACTGAGGGATTTCCTGGGATGCAGGATTTTCAGTATTAACGCCAGGACAGTCCTGGGCAAACTGGGGGATGGCTGGTCACCCTAAGCGCCATCACCATCACTACCACCATCATTACCATCAACATCAGCCCCCCACCCCCAATGTCATAGCCATCGTCCTCACCATTGTTGCCATTACCACCACCCCACTCTTGTCACCACTGAGACAGTCATACTCATCTATAATTTATTGGACTCTTACTATGTACTAAATGCCTTACATGCATTATCTCATAACTTCATTATGATGCAATAAGGTCAGGACTCATTCTCAAGAACTCAGGCTTAGGAATGTGACAGTCCTGGGTTCAAATCCTACTTCTGTCACTTACCATTTGCAAACCATGGCAAGTCATTTGGCCCCTTGAGGCTTCTTCTTTTTCCAATCCTAACACCTTCCCCTCACTCCCTGTTGCACATCTCTGTCTCTAGCACTGGATTTCAGGATGCTTGAGAGAAAACATTCACTTTGTTTATTTTCCTCTGTCCTCCTACCTCACTCAAGAGACTGATATATTATATTGGGGCGCCTGGGTGGCTCAGTTGGTTAAGCATCTGCCTTTGGCTCAGGTCATGATCCCAGGGTCCTGGGATGGAGTCCCACATCGGCTCCTTGCTCAGCGTGGAGCCTGCTTCTCCCTCTCCCTCTACCCCTCCCCCCTGCTCGTGCTCTCTCTCTCTCAAATAAATAAAATCTTAAAAAAAAAGAGACTGATGTATATAGAAGCATCTGTAAATAACAATATAGTTGACCCTTGAACAACACAGTTTTGAACTGTGTGGATCCACTTACATGTGGATTTTTTTCAATAAATACATTACAGGACTGTAAATGTATTTTCCTTACGATTTGATAGTAACATTGTCTTTTCTCTAGCTTACTTTATTGTAAGAATACAGTATATAATACACATAACATACAAATAGGTGTTAACTGATTTTTTTCTGTTATTGGTAAAGCTTCTGGTCAACAATAGGCTACTAGTAGTTAAGTTTTGGAGGAGTCAAGAGTTATACATGGATTTTTAACTGTGTGGGGGGTCATTACCCCTAACTGTGTTGTTTAAGGGTCAACTGTATTGTTAGAATAATTGTTATATAATAGAAAAGACTAGAGCACTTACTTTGTGCTAAGCACTTTGCATGTATCAAGTCATTTCAGGTTTCATTTATTACATAATATATAAACAAAAAAGAACAAAGAAGAAGTGTGGACAACAAAATGCCAAATAGTATGGTGTATTTTATTGTACAGAAATGGTATCTCAATAAAGTTAGAGAACAGAAGGCTCAGGCGGACTCACTCTTGACCTCCATGTTGTCAGAAGCTTGCATGGACAGGCAGGGGTTAGACTGAGTTGTATGGTGTGGCTTCAAAGAACAGAGCTGGAAGCAAGAAGTGGGCATTTGAACTAAACTGCTATTGGTCAAAGCTATCACTAAAGAACTAAAAGGGAGTGAGCTCTCTGTCTTTGGGAGTATGCAAGCAGAGGCAGCTAGATGGACACGTGGAAAGGATCTTGGAGAGGGAGTTCCTGTCCTGGGAGAAAAGCTGATGTCCCAGGGACCCTCCACTGTCCTTGCTGACTCTGGAAGTCTGGGGGGAAGCTCCTGTGATTCTAAGTGTCTTTGATTATAACCACCTACCTAACTGCCGGGTCACTTTCCTTTACCCTTATTCTAAAGATAAGGAAACTGAGAACACAAGTAACTGTCCCAGGGAAGCCCTTACATGTGACCGGAGATTCCCCTGTCACTGTCACTGTCAAGTGACAGTTTTCCCTCTGGGAGGGAAGCAGATGGAATTAAAAGATTGTGAGCGACTCCTGTGACCTACCCCACACAAGGGCTGCTGAACCCCTTCTGGGAAGATTCATGATGACAAAGGGTATTACGTAGTCTTAAAGGCCCGCTGTTGATAATATCTTCTTGCTGGATAATTATGTGGTGTGTATAGGACCTTCATCCACTCCCTTCGGTTAAGTCATCGGCTTGCTAAGTGCTCTGTCAATTTCCACGGCACCTTTCAAGAAACTTGCACATTGGGGTCCCAGTTCAGGGAAGAGCAATCTGCCCTGTCACCGAAGGCCCTGAACTTCACCCATGAGGTGAAACAGTGAAAGGTGGGTGACCCTGTCCCCAAACTCCCCAGTCTCCTGGTTGCTCCAACAAGGGTTTGGCTGTGGGCTTCTATTGTCAAGTGGGCTATTCCAGCTCTGGGGAGCTGTTGTGTGAGTAAAGACCGCCTCTTTCAGACAAGGAACAAGAAAATGTGGGTCACAGTTCCCATTGTAATTAACAGGGTCTAAAGGGCTCCTAATGCCTCACGATTTCTGGTTCACTGGAATCAAAAACAAAGTACGGTCTGGTATCAAGGTCGATTCTAAAACATTTGGAATTTCGTTTGCTGGATCTGGGATCCCAATAGATTTTGCATCATGGGGGAAGGGTCCACCAAGCTCAGATTCCTTTTTGTTTTTTAAGATTTGATTTATTTATTTTGAGAGAGAGAGAGAGCATGCATGCAACACACGTGTAAGCCGGAGGACAGGCAGAAGGAGAGGGAGAGAGAATCTCCAGGAGACCACGCTGAGCGAGGAGCCGGACGTGGGGTCCGATCTCAGCACTGTGAGATCATGACCTGAACCGAAATCAAGAGTTGGGTGCTTAACCGACTGAGACACCCAGGTGGCCCCAAGTTCAGATCCTTGATGGCATTCTGGGCTTGATCAGTGGGGAATGGGGCTCCTTCTGCCCCTTTGGGCTGGCAGTAGTTGAAGCGGGTGGCGGGGAATAAGAGCCCAGGAGTCAGACCGAGGCAGTGGGTTAGAGGCAGCAAGTCTCCAGTCTCAATAAGCCTGACAGCCCCAAATGGACCAGGGTTCTGTTCTTTTTTTTTAAAAAAAAGGTTGTGGTAAAATACGTATAACACGGAACTGATTATTTTAACCCCTTTTCAGTGGTATTAAGTACCTTCACATTGTCATGTAACTATCACCACTGTCCATCTCAGCAACTTTTCTGTCATCCCAAATTGAAACTCTGTACCCATTAATCAAAAACTCCCCATTCTCCAGCCCCTTCCACCCTGCTCCCTGCCCACCCCCAATAACCACTTTTCTATTTTCTGTCTCTTCTGAATTTGGCTACTGTAGGCATTTCATATAAGTGGAATCATACAATATTTGTGTTTTTGTGTCTGGTTGATTTTACTGAGCACAGTGTCTTCAAGGTTCATCATAGTGTAGTATGTGTTGGTGCTTTGTTCCTTTTTATGGCTGAATACTATCCCACCGTATGGATATGCCATATTTTGTTTATCTTGCTGGGAGAAACTGATGATAAACATTTGGATCATTTATACTTTGAGCTGTTGTGAACATTACTGCTAAAAACATGGGTACAAATATCTGTGCAGGTCCCCGCTTTCCATTTTTTGGGGGGGGGAATATATATCCAGGAATTGCTGGATCATGTTTATTTATTTATTTATTTATTTTAGAAACTGCCATAATGCTTTCTACACTGGCTGCATCGTTTCACGTTCCCGCCAGCACACACGGAATTCCAGTTTGTCCTCGCCAACATTTGTTACTTTCTGTTGCTTGGCTAGTAGCCCACCTAACGGGCACAAAGTGGGATCTCACTGAGTAGGCTGGGTATTAAAACTGCTAACAGGTACTTCCCCTGAAAGTGCAGCAAACCCGGCTGGGGCCAGACGGCAGCTGTCAAGGGCACCTGGATGGGTAGTAAGGAGACTGGTGCAGCGAACCCCCTCTGGTTGCCGGATTGTGGGATCGACCGAGTCTCTTGGGGGACTCGGGGAGGGGGATAGCTATTTCACAACCAGCAGAGAAGGGTTGGAAAACAGCTACATGCTGGTGAACATCCGCCTTGCCTGACGGTTTGCTGCAGGTGCTCCAGCCTGTATGCATGTACAGGTGTGTGTCCACATGCACACTCCTCAGCAGGGGGCCCCCGCCTCTGGAGGCCAGCACACCCCCTCCTTCCCAGTGGGGGAGGCACAGGGCACCTCGGTCCAGTTCATTGATCCGACAAATATTTATAAAGCATGTACTGTGGGCCCAGAATGGCGTGGGCACTGAGGATGCAGCAGTGAACACATCAGAGTCTCCTCTTTCGAGAAGCTCACATTCCATGGCTCAGTCACCTGGGGGAGGGGTGACCCCTCAAAGGCATCCTCAAGCACTGGTAACCGCAGGGCTTTTGCTTTGCTGAATGCAAGTGTGGGGAGGAGCTGAACTGTTGAGCACAGGAGAGAGACTTGTGGGGAACCCCTGAGAAGGTGGGGAGCAAGGGCGCCTGGCGTCGCAAATAGTCTCCATGTACCAGATACGCAGAGCCTAGTAACGAAAGGGAAGATATGGACCAAAACCTGCTTCAGAAGTTTTGTCTAAAACTTTCTTTCATTTAAAAAATTTTCATGGGCTAAAAACATTGGCCCTGCTGCTCTTTATCTCTGTCCCACTGTTTGAATCCATTTTTACAGTTTTCCTTTTAATAATGACATTAGTCATCCCTTTGTCATCGATCACTTTTGTGGCAAACTTAAGTTTTCTAGAGGCTTTGGAGATACACCACTGCTTACTAGCTCTCAACCTGGGATAGTCTAACTAACTTACTTGAGTCCTCATTTCCCTTTTGTAAAATAAAGATAAAACTAACTTTCCCCCATAGGGGTGTTAGGATTAAGATGAATGTCTCACTTAGGATCAGCTTTTTCTTAGGCCACCCTCTTCTTGCTAGCTCTCATCCTGGGGTCTAGGTGTCTCTGAGACCCCACCCCACATCCTGAACCTTTTCATAGAGTGTGGTAGGGTGTCCCTTCAGGCCAGCCCACCTCTTCTAGGCCAGGGTGGGTGCTGGCCGCTGGGGGACGTTGAGGCGGGTGTGGACCCAGTCCTCGAGGATTGTCGAGATCACTAGAAAGATAAGGCCAGGTCCAGCTGGCTGCAGTGCGTAGTGTGGAGCGCGGAATATTCTTCAGGGGCAAGTCAGGTGGAGCCACGGCCACTGGGAGAATCAGAGGGCTTCTTGGAGGGAGAGAAATGGAACTTGAAAACAGAGCAGAATGGGGGAGGGAAGGCAGGCAGAAAGGGTGGTTCAGGTTGTAGGAACAGCTGGGGTGAGGACAGAGAGGAATGAGAATAAGCATCTGCTCAGAGAAAGACTGAGTGGTCAGGAACAGAGATGAGAAACAGAAGGAGCAGAGTCTGGGGACTCAGCGTGAACAACTTATCTGAGTTTACCTGGCACTTTCCTGCCATTAGTATTTCCTCCCTCAAATCATAAAGAGGGCTCCCTAATCAGTACAGCTTTAGAGCCCACAAAACCTCTCAGGGCTCCAAGGGACTCAGGAGGAAAGTAAGGTCATTGTGGGCCTGCAGGTGAGCAGGTGAGGACCTGGGGGCTTCCTGGTGGGTCAGGGCACTTGCCACAGCCAGGACCCACCAGCCACCATTAGCCTCTGACGCCGAAGGCCCCCATACTGAGGGCCCCCTCATCCTCCTAATGGTCTGTTGGCCCCGAACAATCCATTTTCCCTGGAGCCTTGGTTTCCACTTCAAAGTAAAGCCCGAATGAAGGCATGAATGAGAAAGGGGGCCACCTCGGCTCCCTACAGCGTTCCACTCCTGGTTCTGTCTCTCCTGGGCTCTCCTTTTCCAAGAAAGCCCCTTTCAGTCAGTTAGTGTGAAGGTGGCTTTCTTGTAACCAGAGAACTAAGTATAAACGAAAGAAATGCAGAATCTTTTGGCAGATTGTTGCTGCCACAGAGCGTGTGGAATGGAGCCCTCAGGAGATTGGCGGCTTGGTGTTCAGGCATTGGTCACACACGCCCACTGTTCAAGCAGCGGCTCTTAGGAAACCAGGAGGGGACTTGGAAGAAAGTTGAAATCCTGAAAGCATTTGCAAGCTTGGACTGACTTATTCCATTCTGATTTGCTCTGGAAACCAGTTTGACCTGGTTTTATCTGCTTGGACCCAACTGGCTATAGACTCAGCAGGCAGAGGCAGGTTTAGGCAGGTTTGGACCAATTTTCACTGTTTGAGCAGACTTAGGCTAGTTTGAGCTGGCCGCTCACCCATCACATCAGCCAAAAGTGCTTAAGTAAGAACCCCTTGGGGAGGGATGTTCAGGGTGAGAAGTGCAAGGGAGACTATGCCCATTTTTGGTGGCATCTGGTGGAACTGGGGATCGATATGATTTGGCAATATTTATTAGAATTCAAACCACATAAAGGCACCTGGGTGGCTCAGTTGGTTAAGCATCTGCCCTTGGCTCAGGTCATGATCCCAGGATCCTAGGATCAAGCCCCGCGTCTGTCCCGCTCCCTGCTCAGCACAGAGTCTGCTTCTCCCTCTCCCTCTGCCCCTCCTACCCGCTCATGCTCTCTCTCAAGTAAATAAATAAAATATTTATTTAAAAAAAAAGAACTAGGGGCACCTGGGTGGCTCAGTGGGTTAAGCTTCTGCCTTTGGCTCAGGTCATGATCCCGGGGTCCTGGGATCGAGCCCTGCGTCAGGCTCCCTGCTCAGCGGGAAGCCTGCTTCTCCCTCTCCCACTTCCCCTGCTTGTGTTCCCTCTCTCACTGTCTCTCTCTCTCCATCAAATAAATAAAATCTTTAAAAAAAAAAAAAAAGAAGAATTAAAACGTAGCAACCTCACTCCTGGGATCTGTATCACAGAAATAAGAACACTAGCATGGAAGCGTTTAAGGATGAAGATCTTCCGTTAGCAGCATTGTTCATAATAACAACACTAGAAACAAGATGCATGCCCATCCAGACAGAAAGAGTGAAAAGTTAAATAACTTGTAGTGCCTCCTTATCCCAGATTATTATGCAGGCTTACAAATAATAAATCAGAGACAAATCTGTTTATTTGGAGGGATTTTCACACTGCATTGTAAGAACTGCAAGACACAGAGAAATGTGTATTTTTAATACAATCTTATTTTTATTAAACAAAAGGCCAAAAATTAGACGTTTTTCTTATGGAAGGATTTTTCTTATGGACGTTGGTTAATGTAAGTTACATGGGGTGGTTGGGAGAGGGGGACGGGAAGAGGCGAGAGGAAAGGTGGGGGGGACAACAACGAAAAAGGTTTATTTAAAAAGGTGTTCATGATAATACAGAGTCCATGCTGTAATGCCAGTGATTTTTAAACTCTATTAATAAGATTTCCAAACATACAGAAAAGTAGAGGGTATAATAAACCTTCACAAACCCATCATCCATTTCTTTTTTTTTTTTTTTTAAGATTTTATTTATTTATTCGACAGAGAGAGATAGCGAGAGAAGGAACACAAGCAGGGGGAGAGAGAGAGGGAGAAGCAGGCTTCCCGCAGAGCAGGGAGCCAGATGCGGGGCTGGATCCCAGGACCCTGGGATCATGACCTGAGCCGAAGGCAGACGCTTAACGACTGAGCCACCCAGGCGCCCCCCCATCATCCATTTCAACAACCATAACAGTTTGCCAAACTTTATTCTACCTGTCCATTCTTCCCACATACACTTTGCTTTCTTTTTTGCCAGAGCGTGTGAAAGTAAACTAACGATGTTATTTCACCTTAAATACTTCCAAGTATATTTCAACAGAGGATAATTTCTTACATAACTGCCATAATATCCTCATACCCAACATGATTGAAAATTGCTTGATATAATGTAACACCTAACACATATTAAAATGTCCTTGTCTAAGAAAATACCTTTTTAAAAAAAGATTTTATTTATTTATTTGACAGAGACACAGCGAAAGAGGGAGCACAAGCAGGGGGAGTGGGAGAGGGAGAAGCAGGCTTCCCGCGGAGCAGGGAGCCCGATGCAGGGCTCGATCCCAGGACCCTGGGATCATGACCTGAGCCGAAGGCAGACGCTTAACCCCCTGAGCCACCCAGGCGTCCCTCCCTCTTGTTGTCTTAGGACAGAGTACAGCTTGCTTTTTTACTGCTCATCTTCCTAGAAGCTAGAAGCTAGAATTGGCGAATACTTCATGGGTGGAGCCTCACACCAGGGCGGGGGTGGGGGGGCACATGATGTCTGCCCCTCTTGCTATAAATGATGTGTGTCTCAGGTTCAGGTGGTGGCCACCTTACCCCTTTACTGAAAAGTTTTCTGCCAACCTTCCATTTATTATTATTTTTTTTTATAAATGTTTATTTATTTATTTATTTATTTATGATAGTCAGAGAGAGAGAGGGAGAGGCAGAGGCAGAGGGAGAAGCAGGCTCCCCGCCTAGCAGGGAGCCCGATGCGGGACTCGATCCCAGGACCCTGGGATCATGACCTGAGCCAAAGGCAGACGCTTAACCATCTGAGCCACCCAGGTGCCCCTGCCAACCTTCCACTTAGTGGTTTAACCATTCATGGAAAACTCTTGCCCAAATCAGTTATGTCACTGGTGGTTGAAAAAAAAAAATGATGAATTTCTAGTTCTATTTCCTTCTGCATTTAATAGCTGGAATTCTTCTGTAGGGAAGAACTTTTCTTCGTTCATTATGGTTCTTTCGTGATCATATGATGCAGTTCGGCATGGCAGACACTCATGATTTCCCTTTGATTATCAATTTTCAGAGAAATGAGTTGATGCCTTCACTTCCACAGTGGCGGCCAACCAATGTCTCCTCTTTTTGGCTCTCCTCCTGTCCTTCTCTCTTGCACCTGTTGGCTGGATGCAGAAGAGCCAGTGGAGGGCTCTGGTGACCCAGCAGATGGCGAGGCTTTGTGAAGGGAAGTTGTCTGGGGCCCTGAGCACCTGCATGGAACAGATGCCTCCCTGTGACTTCAGGAAAAACGGGGCTGTGTGCAAACAATAACATTGTGTCAAGCCACTGAGATGGAGTGGTTTGTTATAGCGGTCCAGCCTGTGGTGATGCATGTGGCTGTTCTGACAATTTAGTTTCTAAGAGCTCTTTCTTGTCCTCTGTTTCTTTTCCATAGCATCATGGTCTTGCTTTAATGTTTCCAAAATCTCTTATTTGTCTGATGCCATTTAACTTTTTATGGCCCATTCTTTGCATTTCTTTCTGTTTCTTCTGAGTTCCTTTTTGTCATTTGTTGGGTTTGCTCTCAATTTCAACTAAAACTCTAATTTAACATTTATTTGGAGGAGTGACTGAGCATTGCATGGAGGAATTTAGAAGAAAGGCTCCTGTTGACAGCCCTCGGCTTCTCCTTTCCTGTCCTGAACAATTTGGCTCTGACCCACGCTTGCACGCCCTAATTAAATACAAAGCGAAAGCCCAGGAATTACCCAGATTCAGTCCCCCAGGAAGGCAGCCTACCACCAGCCATTCTCATTGAGGCATGCCTCTTGGAGAACTCCTACCCTGAGCAGTTTATCAAATAGTGTTTCCAACATTCTCTCTTTTTTTTTTTTTTTAAAGATTTTATTTATTTGGCAGAGAGAGACAGTGAGAGCAGGAACACAAGCAGGGGGAGTGGGAGAGGGAGAAGCAGGCCTCCCGCCGAGCAGGGAGCCCGTTGTGGGACTCGATCCCGGGACCCCAGGATCATGACCTGAGCCGAAGGCAGACGCTTAACGACTGAGCCACCCAGGCGCCCTCTTTTTTTTTTAATAAAAAAATTTTTTAAAGTAATCTCTACACCTAATGTGGGGCTTGAACTCACAACCCTGAGACCAAGACTTGCATGCTCTGCTGACTGAGCCAGCCAGGCGCCCCCAACATTTTCTTTATTTTCCCAGATCTTAGCCCCTCTTATGATTTGCTATCTCAGAAGATGAATGACGAGAAGCATCATCCGGGCAAAGAGGGGAAGAAAACCTGACTTGGAAAGAGAGCGGGAAGAATGTGTATGAAGATAATGAGATGAGAGGGAGCGTGGAAAATACATCTAGTGGAAAGAAGACTGGAGAGGAGATAATGAGAGAACCAGGACACACATTGAGGCAAGAAAGACGGTGACTGGACAAGATTAAGCAGGACCTTGTCAGCCACGTGGAGAATCCCAAATCGCTGGGCAGATTTTCAGAGGGAATGGACCATGATCGTATCTCCTCTCAGAAGAGGGCTCTCTGATTGCAGTGCAGAGCAGTTTGGAGGGCAGCCCTGAGGACAAACTACTGACCTAGATGACAAATACAGAGAGAAGTGCAAATATGGCAAGTATGGCCCTGCCTCAGGACAGATCGAGCTCCAACTTATTCCGTGCTCCCCCTGGAGCTGCCAGAGATCTATCTTACTGTGTCCAGGGAGGCCACAGAGGAGATAGGCATCTGCTCTCTTTTTTCCAGAAGGCAACTGGAGGTCTTTTCGCTTTCCAAGGGAAGGCAGCCGTTGAGTTGCGAGCTCCAGACCCCTGCTTTGGCATCTCTGCAGGAGAAGACCTATTCAAGCCAGAAAAGAGACCTGGAAAATATCTGCCAGAGCCCTCATTGCCCCATCTATGAAAATCGAAGGTGCTGGAGCACCTTAGGGGCTCTTCGTGTGCAAAACATTGTCTTGACACTTCCTTCCGAAAGATCATTAGCTTTCATTAGCTGCATTTGTTAGAGAACATAGTGCTGTGCGACATTTATGATTTTTTTTTAAACTTTCCAATTTTCAAGAATTTCAAACTCAAAGGAGCCTCAACAGGTCAAACCTGGAGCCCTGCCGTGGAGCATCTTCCCAGACCTCACAGCTCTGACATCAGCATTCCCATCAGGAGGGAAAATGGGTGAGGCATTTATGATGTGCCAGGAACCGTGCCCAGGGTTCTGTGTGTTCACACCTCATTCAACCTTCACAATAGCCCAGGGAAACAGTGGCCACATGGCCCATGGGTTCAAACCCGGGTCGCTGTGCTTTACACCAGTGACCTAGGAATCCAGGCCCTGGGGTCAGGCCCGGGTCCAAATCTGTACTGTATCAGCACGATGTGTCTTGAGCAATCCTTTTATCCTCTTTTAATTTCAATTTCCTCATCCACAAAGTGGGAACTTCCTTCTTCCTCAATTGTCTGGGTTCTTCAAAGTACCTCTTTGCAGGGCGCTTGGGTGGCTCAGATGGTTAAGCGTCTGCCTTCGGCTCAGGTCATGATCCCAGGGTCCTGGGATCGAGTCCTGCATCGGGCTTCCCGCTCCTGGGGAGCCTGCTTCTCCCTCGTTTCTCTCTGTCTCTCATGAATAAATAAATAAAATCTTTAAAAAAAAACAAAAAACAAAGTACCTCTTTGCTAATATTAAATTATGTAGGAACCTGCCCCAGAAACCCAGGACAGAAGTTCTGCTTGAGGTGGGGCTAGGCAGGCGGGCTCTGCTCCTCTGGGGTGCCCTCAGGCAGGAGTGAGCATGGGATGATCCCTCTGGGATGGCTTTCTCTCCAGCCTCCCTGCAGGGTCACTCTGTGGAACCGAGTCACACTCCAAGGGAACTCACAGCCCTATTGGGTGTGCTGTTGAAGAAGCAGTGCGGGGGTGGGGGGTGCCTGGGTGGCTCAGTGTCTGCCTTCTGCTTAGGTCATGATCCCAGGGTCCTGGGATCGAGCCCCACATCGGGCTCCCTGCTCAGTGGGAAGCCTGCTTCTCCCTCTCCCACTCCCCCCTGCTTGTCTTCCCTCTTTCGCTGTCTCACTGTCAAATAAATTCATAAAATCTTAAAAAAAAAAAAAAGAAACAGTAGGGGGCAGTGTAGACTTTGGCTCTTGTTTTATAACCTTGGACAAATTTATAGCAGGGATCTTTAGACAGCAACAGCCTTATCAGTCCAGGAGAAAAGGGTTTGTTATGCTGACAAGGGAGGCGTGGTATATCCTGTGGGCTTGAGGTAGTCTGAGATATCTAAATCGTCCCATATGTCTTTTTTTTTTTTTTTTCAACTTTCACAACTGCAGTGTATATAAAGAACACATATGTTTGTCAGTTAGAGTGAAATTATTTTACATCAGGAATATTGCCGACAAAACACAATCCTCATTGCAATAAAACCACCACCTTGAAATATTACTCTACATAACTCAAACATTCCTCACAAGTCCCATATGTCTTTATTACAATTCTTAGGTTGCATTCTCTCCAAATCAATTCTTCGACTTTCAAATAAGAGACCATGGCTATAAAATTTTTATCTTAAGTGTACAGCTGAATAAATGAATATATATATATATGTATATACTATGCATATATACACACAGAATATATACAAAAATATATATGCCTGTATGCATGTAGGAAGATATGTACATATAAAAAAAATGAACATACAGGTTTGCCTCGCTATCTGAAAGTAGGAAGCAGAGCGTTCCTATGAAAACTTTTGTAAGCTGAAATGGTGTAAATCAAAGAAGCAATTATTGTTCATTTATATGGAAAACGTTTTGAGCATTCCCAGATCCAAAAAAATAACCTTTCTGAGGCTTTCCTGATACCTTGGGACACATCTTGCTGACAGATGCACACACTGAATTGAGATCAAGCCCAGATGCTCCAGACACAGCTCAGAGCTACGGAGGCGTGTTGCTGAGATGCTGGGTGTAGCTAGGGGAAGGAGCTTGGCGGGACTGCTCTAGGTGAGGTCTGCCTCTGTAACTAATGTCCACTGCAAAACAAACACTGACCAAGAAATGCCTTCTTTTCCATAAAAGCAAAATCCCCTTTGGATTTATTTTGGTTAGCGAAAACAGCTACTAATGCAGGTCTTCCACAAAAGCGAAGTGGTAGAAGGCAAATTCTCAAAAAGCAGGGGATATCTGTGTGTGTGTGTGTATGTGTGTGTTCTGCATTTCTCCGGCCCAGAACAAGATCTAAGATAGAACATTTCCAGCACCCCAGAAGGCTCCCTCACACCCCCTCTCAGGTAATAGTCTCCTGCCCAGAAGTAATGATTCTCCTGACTATCAGCATTGATTAATTTTGCTTGTTTTTGAACTTCACATAAATGGAATCATAAAGTATGCATGTAGTATTATTTTGGGTCTGGCTTCTTTTGCTCAACATTACATCTGTGAGAGTCAGTCACATTTCTATATTTAGCATTAGTTTGCTCTTTTTCATTGCTGTGTAGTGTTCCACAGCATAGACATGAATTTGTTTATTATTTCTATGGTTGATGGACTTTTGGAATGTTCCCAGTTTGGGCCTACGGTAAAGAAACTTCTATGAATATTTTGTACATTTTTTTAAAGTAAGCTCTATGCCCAACATGGGGCTTGAACTCATGACCCCAAGATCAAGAGCCACATGCTCCACTGACTTAGCCAACCAGGCACGTCTTTTGGTGGACACAGTTCTGTTGGGTATTTCTTATTTCTGTTGGACGCATACTCAGAAGGGGAATTGCTGAGTCATAGGGTAGGTATATGTTTAGCTTTAGTAAAGACTGCCAAATAGTTTTTCCAAGTGATTTTACCAGTTACACCCCCACCAGAAAGAATGGGAATTCCAGCTTTTCAACATCTTCAAAAACACTTGGCATTGCCAGCCTTTTTAATTTTGGCCACACTAGGGAGGAGGAGTAGAATCTCATGTGGTTTCAATTTTCATTTCTTTGGTCACTACTGGTGTTGAGCACTTTTCATACGCTTGCTGGTCATTTGGATACCATTCACGTGTGTATGCGTGTGTGCACACACGTGCGTGTGTGAGGTAAGGCTGTACATTTGGCCCGCATTGTAATATAGTAACTTGTATGCTCAAACTTTTATTTTAAATATTGGCTCCTTCATCTCTTTGGCTGCAAGAGATGAGAGATTCTTTATAGTTTAGTCACAGAAAGTTCTGACTCTCTGGCCATGTCTTGTGCCAACAAATTATGACTCTGAGCTTGCCATTTTATTTCTCTAAATTCTCTAGGACCATTATTAGAAGTTACTCCACCCCTAATACTCGTGTTCCTCATGCCTTTTGTGCCATTCCATATCAGGGAACATCGGGTCCCTTACTTTCAAGGAACTTCATTCCAATTGACAACGGGTAATAACTTAATTAACGACTGTCTCACCACTACACACCATGGCTACTGGAGTCACTTTTATAATATTAGCTAGCTCTTATTGCCTTCAGATCAGCCTGATAGAGCCTGGGTCATACCCACACATCCTGGCCGCAATGGAGTCTGGGAAAGTCCATTTCTTGCTTTCACGTGGCACCGGTGTTCGAAGATGCTGGGCATCCACCGGGCATAACAAACACCCACTAGAGGGCCCACATTTCAGTTTTTAAGACAAAAAGTTTTAGGGGGCGCCTGGGTGGCTCCGTTGGTTAAGCGACTGCCTTCGGCTCAGGTCATGATCCTGGAGTCCCGGGATCGAGTCCCACATTGGGCTCCCTGCTCGGCGGGGGGTCTGCTTCTCCCTCTGATCCTCTTCCCTCTTGTGCTCTCTGTCTCTCATTCTCTCTCTCTCAAATAAATAAATAAAATCTTAAAAAAAAAAAAGACAAAAAGTTTTAGAATCCCTGGTTTAGATGATCTCTAAGGCCCTTATAATGCCAACATTATCATTATCATTAAGTAGTTTAGTGAGTTCTTTTTTTTTTTAAGATTTTATTTATTTATTTATTTGAGAGAGAGAATGAGAGAGAGAGAGAGAGAGCACATGAGAGGGGGGAGGGTCAGAGGGAGAAGCAGGCTCCTCGCCGAGCGGGGAGCCTGACGCAGGACTCGATCCCGGGACTCCAGGATCATGACCTGAGCCGAAGGCAGTGGCCCAACCAACTGAGCCACCCAGGCGCCCAGTTTAGTGAGTTCTTAACCAGCGTCATGAAGGCACTAGGCTGTGGGCTTTATATGCATTATCTCATTACTCTCCATGAGCCTATTAAGTAGATTCTATTACTATGCTGCCTCTCTGTGCCTTGGTTTCATTGCCTATAAAATGAGGATAATAACCATAACCACATCCATAAGATTTTGTGAGTATTTGGTGGTTTGCTGCCCAGCAAGGGGCTTGGTCATGAGTAAGCACTTGATAAATAATGACATGATCTTCACCACCACCATTATCTCCATTTGGCACATTAAATTGTATGTGTGTAGTCACTGAGTTATGCTCCCTTTTATTTATTTATTTATTTATTTATTTATTTATTTATTTATTTATTTATTTATTTATTTAGTGGTGGTGGGGAGCAGAGGGAGAAAGACAAGCAGACTCCACTGCTGAGTGCAGAGCCTGACCCGAGGCTTGATCTCACAACCCTGAGATCATGACCTGAGGCAAAGCCAAGAGTCAGATGCTTAACCAACTGAGCCACCCAGGTGCCCCTATGCTGCCTTTTAATTCCTAGGAACAGAGGCTATGAGGTCAACAGAACTGGGTTCAAATTTCTGCTTTCTGTATGTTGGTCACTGTATGACCTTGGGTGAATCTCTTCATCTCCTTGAGTCTCCTTGAATAGAATGGGAATACTAAGTCTTCCTCCGTGCTCTCTGGTTGTCTATATATCTATTGCTCTCACAACACCGGGGATTACTTGAGGAAAGAGAGCCTATTTTACCCATCTTTCTGCTCTTCCAGAGACTATCATAATTGTTGGGTACTGGTGATTCATTCCAACCATTCCAATCTCAGAAGGACCCAGGATGCAAGCCCTACCGGGAGGCGGGGGGTAGTGTTGGTGAGCTGTCCTTGGGGCTGGATGCTGTGTTTGTCATGATGTCTCTTTGATAAATCCTGCACTCATCCCTAGGCTAGGAGGCAAGACACAGAACTCAGAGCCCCAGGGAAGACCCCGTTCTAACCCTGGGGATCCACATTCTGCTGTCTGTCAGAGGAGCTTGGGGTAGATATGTGCTGGGCTACTCACTCACCGTGTGTCCTCTAACTCACCATGTTACATGTGGTGAATCTCTCTGGGCCTTTGTTTCTGCATTGGAAAAACCACAGGGTTCAACAAATGGAAGTCAGATGGGAATGTTTGACCCAGTAAAGGACAGACTCAAGGACATATTGACACAAACTTCATGTCTGAAGGGGTTCTGTGGGGCCTTAAAGGTAGGACACAGGGCCTATAAGTGGCAGCCAAGAGGGACAGTTTAAAGAAAGACCTTGACATCAGTCTGAGCTGACCAACAATAGAGGTGGCTATCTTGGGAAGGGGGATGAGCTCCCTGTCCCAGGAGATATGCAAGCAAGCCAATGGGATGACCATCCCTTTTCAAAAGTTGAAAAGGGGATTTTTGCGCTGGTTAACAGAGAGGTTGAACTACACATTCTTTCAGGTCTGAGATGCTTTGGTTGAAAGATTCTGGCAATCTAAGAGTCAGTGCTTTAAGAATCTATCTTGTATGTA
Organism: Neomonachus schauinslandi; assembly: GCF_002201575.2. NCBI lineage: Eukaryota > Metazoa > Chordata > Mammalia > Carnivora > Phocidae > Neomonachus > Neomonachus schauinslandi. The sequence goes on from NC_058406.1 coordinate 23,343,278, forward strand.
CTTATTACCATACCCCTTCTGTGGGTGGGAATCCCAAGGCTTAGAGAAAATACCTAACTTTCTAGGTTTCTGGATATGATTCAAACGCAGACCTGCAGTTGTCCAAGATCTATGTTCTATCTGCTTTGCTCGGGCTGGACTGAGACACATAGGCCCCCTCTGTAGGTAAGTAATATTTTGGTGTCTCTTTAAATGAATATTCTTTTATTTTTTTACTTATTTTTTAAAAAAGATTTATTTATTTGAGAGGGAGAGAGAGAGAGGATGAGCAGGAAGGGCAGAAGGAGAGGGTGAGAGAATCTTCAACAGATGCCGAGCTGAGCAGAGGGCCTGATGTGAGGCTCGATCCAACGACCCTGAGATCATGACCTGAGCCAAAACCAAGAGTTGGATGCTTAACCCACTGAGCCATCCAGGCACCCCTAAATGAATATTCTTTTAAAAAACCTTTTTTGAGGGCGCCTGGGTGGCTCAGTTGGTTAAGTGACTGCCTTCGGCTCAGGTCATGATCCTGGAGTCCCTGGATCGAGTCCCGCATCGGGCTCCCTGCTTGGCAGGGAGTCTGCTTCTCCCTCTGACCCTCCCCCCTCTCATGTGCTCTCTCTCTCTCAAATAAATAAATAAAATATTTAAAAAAAAAAAAAAAACCTTTTTTGAGATATAATTCACATACCATACATTTCATCCATTTAAAGTGTGCAATTTGACTGTTTTTAGTATCTTCACTGAGTGGTGCAACCATCACCACAATTGAAGGTATGAATGTTTTTGTCACTCATAAAGAAATCCTGTACTCACTGAGTCACTCCCCATTTCATTTGGTGTCCTGTCTAAGAAACCTTGCCTAACCCAAGGTCATGAATATACTCTCACCTTGTCTTCTGAGAGTTTTATAGTTTTTGCTCTTATATTTATTAGATCTTTCATCCATGTTGAGTTAACTTTTACATATGGTGTGAGGTATGGGTTCACTTCATTCTTTTACATGTGGATGTCCAGTTGATCCATCATTAAATAAATATTCCTCAAATATTTGTTCAACATCCATTTAGAGCGGATTTTTATGGAGGGAGGGTAAGTGTGGGCCTTTCGGTGACAGCATCCCACCTCTCTTGTCCTAAGCAGTTCAGTTCTGCCCAGACTTGCAGCCTTTCTTCAGCAAAACAAAAGCCCACGGTTCAGCAGACCCAGCCTCTTCTGAAGCCAGGTTGATCACAAGAAGTGACTACATGATTATAAGCTCACTCCAAATGATCTACCAAAGTGTGATTTCCAGTCTCATATTGAGGTTTGGTAAGACTCAGTTTTCTTCTCCGGCTTTCTTTCTCTTCTCTCATTTTCCGGTGTTGTGGTACCTCAGCAGCTGAGCTGGTTGGTCCACCCTTGAATCTGACCCTGACCAAATGATTCCTGGAAGCAACAGGAAGCATGATTTCAACATCCTCCAGGGTGATAGAAGGGTGTTTCTGGCAAAGGGAGCACCTGTGCCCAAGAGAGCAAGTCGCTGCAGCTTTGGAGAGAGGGTCAGGGACAACCTGGGTGGTGTCTGTAGCTGGAGAGACAAGGAGATGGACAAGGAGCCTCCTTCAGGGTTGTGTACGTGGTAGGGAAAGGGAGGCTGGCAAAGGAACGGAATGGAATGACTTTCCCTCTCCAAGGGTCTAGCTGGGTCTAGATCGGGTCTGGATTGGGTGATCATCTTATTAGAGGGGCTCTTTGGGCTCTGGATGCCACACTCTGCCCCTCCATTTTCACGCCCGTAATAGCAAGCTAATACTTGACATGTATCAGCTTTGGAGCCCAGGGAAATTCCTGTCTCCCTCCTTCCGTCGGCTGCACTCCTTTCTATCCCTCCAGGGGCCAGACTTGTTCCCCTCTCTGAGCCTTTGCACTAGCTGCCACCTACACCTGGAATGTTCTTCCCTGGTGCTTGGCCTGGCTGGCACCTACTCATCCTCGAGGGTTCAGTTAAATGTCTCTACCTCTCAGAAGCCTCTGACCCCCTGCGCTCACTCTGGGCCTCCTGGCCTCCAGACCCCTTCTCTGTCCCTCCCCCTCTCTGTTTTGTCTCCTAGGGGACTGGCTTCCAGCAGAGATCAGCCACTGGGGGCCCTGGCAGGAGACTGGGAGGCCATGGGAAAAGCCAGGGTATGTTTCCCCCTCCCCTCTGTCCCAGGTAGCTTCCTAGGTAGCAGCTTCGTGTCTGCAGTTCCAGCTTCCATACAGTGACCCCAGGCTCTGGTTTGGGGGGCACCCCTTCTTCCTTTGGAGACAACTTCCTGCCAAGATCCGCTTGCGTCACTCTCCCCTGTCTGGCCCTCAGCATCTTCTTCACCTGTGGAAACCATTCTCTGCATTCAATTGTCTTGTAAATAGTTGAAGTGGTCTTTCTTTTCCTGGTTAGACCCTAACCGGTATCTCTCCCAAGCTAAATTGTACCCCCCGAATTCTTGTTGAATTCAAGGGACACAGAGACTTTCTCCTTGAGCTGCCCCGCAGGTGGAAAGACCGAGGGGTCCTTCTTCCCAGTTCTTTCTGGTTCTGATGGGGCTCTGATGGTCCCCCCATCAGCAGGAGTCTGAGCAGCACCTGTGGGCCTGTTATTTTGAGCTGGCCTTGGTAGGTGAGTTACCCTGGCTGGTGGGACGTAGGGGGGTGTTCCTCGTTGGGCTCCCCTGTTTCATGGCAGTCTGGGAAGGTCAGCTCTCTCTGTACGGATTTACCTGGAGCCAACAAGTTGGGGTCAGACAGGTGGCCCTGTAGCAGGGCAAGCTGTTCCTGCCCCAGGCTGACATCGGGCAGGTGACTACCGGAGCGTCTCGTCCATCTTAATCCAGGTACAGAGCTTGTCCTGGGGTTAAGGTTGCATTCCCTCAGGGATTGCCTGCCTGGGGTAGATTCCTGTTGTCCCATGTCCCACAAGTATGTAGCTGGGGAGAAGCCACCTCATGAGCTGTTATGAATCACCCACATTAAGTATGTCACATAATTTATTTAGGGCTTAGTACTCTTGGCTGTTGCTGGGTTGTCCTCAGGATTCCTAGAATGTGCTGGCCCTTTGCTAAACTCTTCGTAGGTGTCCTCTCATTTCATCCTCATGCTCACGCTGTGATGCAGAGGTGGCCGTCACCCCCATCTTGCAGATGATGAACTTGAGGTTCTAGAGGGGAGGCCACCTGCCCAGTCATAGAGCGTGTAAGAAGCTGAGCTGGAAGTTGCTTCCACCCCGAATTAGTCTGGGGTGGGAGTGGGCAGGGGTCTCTAAAAAAGCCATGGACTTTACCATCTTGTTTGGAATCACAGATCTCCCCCGACACCCACCATTTTATGGAATTCACGAGGCCTCTAGAGGTTATGGGATTAGCTCCCCGACCTCCTCAAATCCAGGCTCTTCCTGTTGTCCCTTTCTAGATGCTTAAGCCCCCAGAGCCTGGGAGAGATGGGGTAAGGGTTGGAGCACTGGCTCCCCGCTGGGAGGTGGGCAAGGGGGGAGGTCTCAGGCAACAAGAACGTGGGGCAGGGCAGGCAGAGAAGTCGGGCAGTAGCGGGCTCCCCGCTGGCCTTCCTTCTGGGTCACAGCACGGAGGTGGGGTGTAAGCAGGAGGCAAGAGCTGACATCCCAGAGGTGGGGAAGCTCCAAGGTGGTGGCTTCAGCCTGGGAGGGTCAGCAGGTGACCTGGTGAGACCTCAGAAGGCTACATAGAGAGAGAGGGTGGAGAGATGGTAGGGGAAAGGATGTGCCTGGACACCAAGTGATGCAGATGGCCTCACCTTTCCATTCAGAGAAACTTCCAGTGAGACATTTAAATGTGTGGTGGAGAGCAGAGACGCAGCACTGGGAGAGACCAGCTCATGGTCTGTGGCAGTTGGAACTGGCTCCTGATTGAAGTCGGAGGTCCTGGTTTGCTCCCGTTTCTCCCTCCAGGTCTACCGAGTCATCTGAAGATCTTTGGGTCCCACGGTTTCCCATCTGTGAAGTGGGAATGGTGGATGACAGGGTTTGCAGGGTCCCTCTACTCTGATCCTCGCTGATGTTCACTTATAACAGGAGTCTGACCTCACCCTGCGGGCTGCCGTGTGGGTGACCTAGTGGGGCTTGTTCTCCAGACCTGGGAGGTTGAGGTTGGGAGGGAGAGCCCCTGAGCTCCGGGCTGAGCTCTGATCTTCCTGCAGGGATTTACCCGAAGTCCAGGACACCACAGATCCCAGTCCCCTGTGCTGTGCCTGAAGAAGCAGGTCGTGATGGACACGAGGTGAGTCTGGGTGTGGAGTGGGGACCATGGGTGCCATCCTAACTGCTGAAACAGATAGACAGACTCTGGCTGCAGGCTTCCCTCACTTCGGTCTCAGGGGTGTGTGGCCAACAGTGGGTCCCGTGGCTGCTCTAGGGAGCTCAAGTGCAAGTCCTAGCCCGGCCACTGACCACTTGGTGACCTTGGGCAAGTCTCCTCCCTTCTCTGAGCCTCCTGTCCCTGTGTGTAAAATGGGGATGCTGGACTAAATCATGTCCTAGGCCCTAACTGTAAGTCTCATAATCTGAAGATCTTGAACTCCTTGATTATCCTTTCTGTGCGTCTACTTTCTCACTTGTGAATGGGGACATGTGTGTGAAAGAGCCTAGAAAAGGATGCCAACCCTCTATTCCATATGCACGGTGTGTGCATCTTGCTTGGTCTCCCACCATGTCTCTGAAGTAGGCTGGACCAGGCCAGTGGCCCATCCTACAGATGGGAAAACTCACTAGGGCTCCATGGAGCTCTCTGGGTGAATGGGAGAGCTGAGGACTGGCAGGCCCCCGGGGAACTCTGGCCCCTGGGACTTGCAGGGAGCTGGGAGAAAGGAGGAGGCCAGATCCTTAGAGCAAAACCTTTCCAGGACACTGGAACCGTGCCTGCTGGAGGGAGCTGTTGGAGTGTCGGGGATGAGCATCCCCCTTGGGAACCCGAAGGGGAATCAAGGCACCCTTGGGAGCATGTGGCCAGAGGAGCTCATCGCGCTGGGGCCTGGGGAATCTGCCTGGCACGTGGTCCTGAAGAAGATCCAGGAGCTCTCTGATTCAGTACGGAGGGAGAGGGAGGGAGGGTGGGGGTGGAAGGGAGTAGGGAGCAGAGAGGGTGAGTCTCAGTCCCTACTTTGGTGGACAAGAAGTAAGACTTTCTGTTTCATGGTTCTATAGCTCCGTTTACTAGGTCTTATTCCAAGGCTCAGTTCTGCTGGGGGTCATGGAATAGTTTCTCTGACCCCTTCTCATACCTCCCATCACCCCGTGGAATTGTAATTGCCCGGTGCCAGGCTGTGTAGCGGAGGGTTGGAGCCGTCTTGTCCCCGCTTTGATCTACAAAGATCATTGTTGCCCTTACGTCTCCCTGTTTAAAGAGTTAGAAGATCTGGGGTCAGATCCTGTCTTTGCCCCGTACTCGCTGCATGACCTTGAGCCAGTGACTTCCTATTTCTGAGCCCTTGTTGTCCCATCTATAAAATGGCACTAGCACAGTACCGACCGCACAAGGTCATTGTGAAGACTAAGTGAGGCACCCACCACCCAGCCTCCCCTCCCTCTTTCCCGGCCCTGGCAGGACCACCGAGAGCCCTTCGTGGTCGCCAGCCGCCATCAGGCCTTCTGCCGCGCCCTGCCGCGGGTCTCACCCTTCTACGCCGTGAAGTGCAGCAACAGCACCTGGATGCTGCGCGTCCTGGCCACTCTGGGCACCGGCTTCGACTGTGCCAGCCAGGTGAGCCTGTGCCCGCTGCCGGGGGCCTCTTCGCGGGCCTGACACTTCCTGGGGGCAGGAGGCCAGCCTCCGGGGATCTTGGAGTGGGGCCCACGGCACCTAGGACAGTGGCCGAGACAGGAAATACTCACTTGATTTTGAAGGAAGAAATGAATGAACTATGGGGGGTCGACCTGCCGCTGGGCCGCGTGACTGGGGCAGGCAACGGGAGCCAGTGAGTGGAAGGGCACAGGCTTTGAGCCACAGGCCCCGTTCCTGTCCCGGCACAGGCATTTCACACACACTGCAGGTTCTTCCTCTTTAAAATGGGGCCAACTCTGCTTTCCTGAGAGTCATCTAGAAGCCTAAGTGGCGCAGACGTGCCCAGCGCAGTGCGAGGTGCAGAGGAGGGATTCAGCCAAGGGCAGCCCTTTGTGCTCATGCCCCAGTTTCTGGCCCCGGAGGGCTGGGGTGGGGAGCAAGCCCCTGGTGCAGTACCCCCCATGCCAGGTGGAGCTGGAGCAGGGGCTGCGCCTGGGCATCGCCCCCTCGCGCATCATCGATGCCAACCCCTGCAAGCCTGTCTCCCACATCCAGTACGCTGCCCGCCACGGGGTGCGGCTCCTGACCTTCGACAGTGAGGAGGAGCTGAGCAAGGTGGCCCAGCACCACCCCAAGGCCAGGTGAGACCAGCAGGGTGGGAGCAGGCAGGTGCAAACAGATGGGCCGAGGGACAGCAAGCCTGGGGCCTCTGCCAGTGGAGTTGGGTCTCTGCAACTGGATGAAGGTGGTCGCATGGGGTGACCTGGGAGAGGTTCAAGGAGCAGAGTACAAGCATTTGGGTCAGTGGGCCCAGTGACTTCCCTGGTGCACATCGGTGCCGAAGAAATACTGCTTATATCTGCATAGACACTGGGCGGAGCCTGGCATTAGGAGGTCTAGGGTCCCGCGACCTCACGGAAAAAGCACTCACACTGGAGTCAGGTAGACCAGGGTTCATGTTTCAGATTCATGAGCACATGCTGTGTGGTCTTGGGAAAGTTATTTAACATCGCTGATCCTGTAACCTGGAGGCCTACAGAAGGTGTATGTATAATTTTATCATTTTCCTGCTTTTTCTTGCCTGGGCAGAAGTCTCTAAGTGGTGAGTGTTTTCGTTCCTTTTGGACTCAGCAGCTGGAGGAACTAGGCAGGGACAGGTGGGAAGGTGGAGAAAGATTGGGGACAGGGGGGCGGGTGAAGCATCCAGGCCTCGGGGCTCACGTGTCTAAAAACCCCTGGCATCTTTCGCACCCTCTCCCAGGCTGGTCCTCCGGCTGTGGGCCCAGGACAGCGAGAGCACGTTCCCCCTGAGTGCCAAGTTCGGGGCCATCCTGGAGGTGTGTGAACATCTGCTCAAGCCAGCCAGGGCCCTGGGGTTGGCGGTGGTTAGAGCCAGGTGAGAGTGCTGGTTTTCCCTGCCCGAGAAGCACGGGTCCTGGTGTTCACTGCCAATCTCCAGTCTTTGCCCTCTGGTCAGCCGTGGCCCCTCTGGGCCTCAAGATACTCCATTTGTCCTCAGCAAAGAAGCTGGGTCTTATCTGGGACTAGGGCAGGGCAAGCAAGGCACCCACCTTGGGTGAAAAATGTAAGGGGATGCCAAAAAACTTAGTACTCTAGATAAGTAACATCTTAATACAGTATTTTAAATTAAAACTCAAGATTAATGCAAAAACCCATGATGAGGAAAATATCAAAATTTTAAATTAAGACAGGATTGGAATTCCTGACTTTTCCTTTTGTCCTGAAGTCCAATCACTGTTACCAATTTTGCTTTTATTTAAAATTTCTGTGTTTCATTCGTTGGGGATGTTTTTGCATCAATTTTGCTTCTTAAAAATATTGCATTAAATGCTATTTATCTTGATGGCTCAGTATTTTGGCACCCCCTTAAATTTTGCACCTGAGCCGAGGGCCTCCCCTGCCCCCCGCTACACGGCCCGGATTGGTTCCTCAGCCCGCCTACTTGCGGGAGTGTGGGGTGGGGGCTGGGATTTGGGGTTCTGATCACACGCCCTCTAAGGAGGGGAAGGGGAACCCTGCAACCGAGGCACTGGGAGGCGGCAGCCCAGAGAAGTGACTGCCGTACGACCGTGAGCACCCCAACTCAAGGCCGGTCACGGGCGATGTGTGCATCCCCGCGGACCCCCACACGTATATCCAGGGGTGCGTGTTTGTGCGGGTCGCCGTAGTCACGTGTGTCCCGGTGTGTGTATCCGTACTGGTCTCCACATTTTACCCGTGTTGGCGTTTCGGAATGTCCCCCTTCTTACTGACCCTTACGTTCCCGTGTGTGTTTCTCCACACGTCACGTGACCTGCGTCCAGCTTCCTCGTGGGCTCGAACTGCCAGACGGTGCGCGCCTTCACCCAGGCCCTGGCTGACTGCCGGCGCGTGTTCGAGATGGGCCTCCTGGACATCGGAGGGGGCTTCCCGGGAGAGGAGGGCTGCGAGCCTAAGAGGTCAGAGAGGAGGACCAGGGGGAGCCTGGGCTGGGTTCGGGGGACGGTGTGCACGCGCTTGCATGTAGGGGGAGCTCTTGTAACTGAGTCAGGTGCATGCATGTAGCTGGGATGTGTCTTTGTTGCGAGGTCTTTGTCTGACTCAGTGCACATGGCCTGTGGGCACATGCGAGCATGTGTGAACGTCTGGCTCCATGTCTGTCTTTAGACGTGTTACTTGATGTCCCTGAGCTGCAGTCAGGTAGAAGCTCCCTGTGCCCCCCATCCAGGGACCATCCCATCTTTGCTGACCATGTATTGGTTTCAGTGGCTGGGAATTCAGACATCTCAGGGTGCTACAGCCTGTACACCTGCTGTGTGTCCTTGAGCAAGTGACTTCCCCTCTCTGGGCCACAGTTTCTGTTTCCTCCCTAGTAAAGTGGGGATGATAACACCTCCCCACTGTGCTATTATGGAAACGAAGAGGGATGGTGCAGGTAAAGCCCCGACATAGGGACTGGTCATATCAGGGTCTGGGTCTGTCCCTGCAGATGGCGAGGGTGATCAATGCTGTCCTGGCCCAGGACTTCCCCGTGGGGAGCGGTGTGGAGATCATCGCGGAGCCCGGACGCTTCTTCGCGGGGTCTGTCTGCATGGCGGCTGTCAACCTCATTGCCAAGAAGGCTGTGCTGGAGTCTGGTGGGTGGGCCAGCACTGGGGGGAAGGGGGGGAGGGCACTGTGCAGACGTCGCCGGGCCCTGGGGAAGAGGATGGACGGAGGGTCTGGGCTCCTCCCCCGGTGCCTAGTTAGTGAGAGGCAAGCTGTGAATCGGGAATAAGAATGAACCTGTTAGTATCACTATTGTGTCGTTCTCAAGTACACTGGGAGGCAGAGAGAGCCAAGACAAAGTCCTTTACCCTTCCTGAGCCACCCATGAATTTAGATCACATTTATGGAGGCAAAGTCACAGAATACAGCTCATGAGGCCACAGACACCACTGTGCTCCCGACGTGCATTTGAAATTCTTCCAGAAAGTGCTTTCTAACAGGTGCAGATTCTTACAATGAAATATACACTGAGTCAATACAAATTCTTACAACAAATATAAGAAGGCCACATTGTCGTTGTTGTGGCCTAAAGGTTAAGGGTGACATCTGGAGGGTAACAGGAAACCTTTTGACAACTGAAGTTGACCATCATGGGAGAGTTATTAGATTGTTATTTTTGCAGCAGGAGTGGGGTGGGGTGGCTGTTCTTACACAGTGAACGAACCAGAAACTCGATTTCGTGATGAGATGGAGAGTACGAATAGATCTCACCACTCTGTTCTGTGGCTCTGTGATAACTGACATAAAAATATTTATAAATCCTGGTAATCTCCTCCCTTATCCTTGTCGTGCTGGCCCACACAGCTTTTAATCCCAAAGGTGCTCGTGTCAACTGATTTCATTTCCCCACAAAGTGTGTGGTTAAAGAATTTTGGGATACGCAGCACAGGATTTTAGCCATCCATTTAACGGAAGTCCAAGTTATAAGTATTTGGGGCTTATTATTTTTATTTCCACAATAATAAGAGCTGCTAATAATTAAGTATTCTGTGGGAAATACCTATTTTGTCTCATTTCTCTCAACAATCCTAGGGGGTAGTTTTGGGTCATTCCCATGTTACAGGTGGGAATACTGAGGCTCAGGGAGAGGAAGGAATTTGTCCACACAGCACGGTGAGTTAGGGGTGTAGCAGGGCCCCCCCATTTGCCTGGCTGAAACGCTGGTCACTCGCTGAGCTCTCGGCCTTGAGGATGTCATGGCGAAGTGGCTTAGGACACCCGGGGCCGGGGTCCCTGGAGACAGGATCGGTAATGGCAGCTGGGGGGAGGGGAGGAGATGGGGTGACTGACACCAGGGAGAAGACAGTGGGGAGAAGACCCAGAGGGGGGGAAAAACAATATTCAGAAAGATGTGAGTATCTAAGTGGTAGCTGGAATGCCTGTGTATAACCCTGAGTTTAGATTCAAGAAAGCAATATTCTGCAGACTAAGTGGTTGCGAAGAAACTGGCTTGGTAGTAGGACATGGGCACTGTCCCAAAGGGAGCAGTTTTTACTCACAGTTCCCTAGAAACAGGGGACCTGGCGTGCCTCGTGGGGCCCGGGGGGAAGCACGCAGGTGGGGCAGGGGCAGAAGGATCGAGCAAAAAGCCAGGGTGAGAGACTCCAGTGTGGTTTTCGAGGGCAGGAAGGGGTGAGGTAGGTAAGCTGGCTGGGCAGAGGGAACAGCGGGACCCCAGAGGACAGGCCCCAACCTGGTATGGGGTCAGGAAGACTCCTGGAGCAGAGAGCAGGAGTTCTCCGGCCCTGGGCCGCGGATTGGGGCCCCTCTGGAGGGTTCCACGCTTGGGCTTGGAGAGTCGGTGCTGAGACTGGCCACGCGCACCTCAGTGCTGCCCTCTCCCTGCTCCCAGGAGGCCACCGGAAGCTGGTGTACTACCTCAGTGAGGGCCATCTTCCTCAGGGAGGCTGTCCCCAGGATGCCCCTTGTGGTGAATGTAAGGGGGCCCCATGTGGCTCAGGTACTCCTAGTCTCTGAGGCCACTGCCTACAGCCCCCAGTCCCGAGAGGTGGGGATCGCCGTGGCAGGCGGGGAGGTGAAGGAGCTCCAACTGTCGATGGCTTTGAAGATCGCCACATCACATGCGTGTTCAGGGACGCGCACACGGGTGCCCTGTGTACCTGCATGTGCACTTCTGTGGGGGGGGGGGCCGGCTGACGTACAGGTAGGTGGGTGTACAGGTACGTGAGTCTGTAGGTGTGCGTGCGCATCTGTTCGGCTCTGTGTGTTTCCATGTGCATCTCTGCACGCACGCGTTGTGTTTCCAGAATCCTTGAATGCTGGCGGTGCGGGAGACTTAGGAAGGAGAGATTCTCAAACTTGGCTCCACATTAGATCACCTGGGGAGCTTTAAGAGTCCCTAATGCCCAGGTGATGCCCCAGACCGCTGAAATTGGAATCCCAAGTGGGTTGAAAACCTGGCCTCAGACCTTTGTAAAAACTCCCCAGGTGATCTTGATGGGCCGCCAAGTGTGAGGCAGGTATGTTGAGTGACAGTTGAATAAAATCCTCCCATTGTGTAGGGGAAAACCGAGCCCCCTTCTGCGCTTGTGAACGGGCAGGGCGGGGCTGCGTCACTAGACTGTAAACCCCATGAGGGCAGGGTTGAGCACATTGCCCGGCACATACGGACCGCTCGCTCCTTGGTCACCGTGGGTGGCTGTTAAGTGTCCGTGTGGGTGCCTTTCCTGCTGGGGCCCTGCGGGCGTGCCCGGCCGGCCCTGGTGAGTGGGCTGGGGGGACCCACTGGGGTTCTTCCTTCTCTGAGTCCCTGCTCTTTGCTCCCTGCAGGAGTTCGGCTCAGAGCCACCCCTCTTCCCCTGTACCCTCTACGGTCCCACATGTGATGCCTTTGACAAGCTCTTCCTAGGGGAGTTGCAGATGCCCGAGCTGGATGTGGGAGACTGGCTTGTCTTTCCCTCCATGGACGCTTACACCTCCACCATGAGCTCCACCTTCAATGGCTTCCTGCCCGCCTCCGTCTGCTAGGCCATGGAGCCCGGGCTCAGGTGTCCGCAGGGGGAGACAAGGGGCAGGGCATGGAGGGGATCGCAGCAGGATCTGAGTTTGGCAAGGAGAATGTGGCTAAGCTCTGCAGCCCCAGGCCCAAGAAATACCCTGCTCCCCCCACCGGCCCCAGCAAAGCCCAAAGTGTCTGACCGACCTTTGACACTGGCCTCTGCCTTTGGTGCTGACCCTGTCATAGCTGCTCCCTGGGTAAGTCCAAGGTAGCCCCCCTGGGTGGCTCTGCCAGCTCTGAGGTGTGCACACCTTTGAGGACAGAATCAGGCAGCCCTGTGGCCCCGGCTGACCCTCAGCCCCTTGGCCAGGCCCCCACTCTGCTGTGTTTGCCACTGCTCCCCAGTTTCCTTCTCAGATGTCCCCTCCCTACCAGCTTCAGGGTCTCTCACAGGCTCGGCCCCAGGGTCCCCCCTCTGCCCAGCCTAGGGCTCTGTCCCCGAGGTGGGGAGGGGGAGGGGCTCTAGAACCTTTCTTTACTGGCACAGCCTTTCCACAGGAGCTTGCTGGGGACAGCACCTTAGGTTGGGAGGCGACCGTGGAAGTGCTCCAGACGCCTTGGTATGCCACATGGGGAAACGCAGTGGTGAGGGGAGGCAGAGAGGTTTGAGGGCTTCTGAGTGTGATGAGGCAACTTCCAAGGTTCAAAACGTTTTCTCCCAAAGTGGGCCTGACTGAAGTCTAGGTTAGCTCCTCAGGCAGCCGCCCCCACGCTCCCTGCTCCTTACCCCCCAGACCCTGGGCGGGGAGGGCTGATAGCCTTATGCCCTGACAGCCTGTGCCCCCCGAAGGCTATGTCCCGGACATGAGGCGGCCTGCACGGACCAGTACCTTCCTTTCGTTCGGTTAGTGACCCCTGTGCCGAGCAGGAAGGTCTGCATGAGCTACGGCGCCCACTCTCGTGGTGAGAATACTGGCTCAGACGGGCCGGGAGTGACTCCAGGCTCCCCCACACGCCCACAGGGGTGTCAGTGCCTCGGTATCCCCTCGGGTATTAGTATCCCCCTCACTGGGTTGTTGAGAGGAGTAAGTCCAATAATGCAAATCCTCAAGCAAGGTCAGTTCACGTCCAGGGCCCTGCCTCCGGCTGCCCCTGGTCCCAGGCCTGGCCCACTCAGAGAACCCCCCCCCCACTGCCCTAGGGTCTGGGGGTCCTCAGGGAGCAGACATAGCCTCTGGCCACACAGCTAATGGGCCAGCCCTGGGGGTGCGCCGACCTGACCTCAGTCTTAGAAGCCTCCAGGCTGGGAGGTTGGAAGGACAAGTGTGAAAACAACCAAGTCCAAAATAGGGTGGACGCTACTGTGTGTCCTCCATAGGCATGCTAAAACCTTAAAAACAGTATTTGGGGGGCGCCTGGGTGGCTCAGTCGTTAAGTGTCTGCCTTCGGCTCAGGTCATGATCCCAGGGTCCTAGGATCGAGTCCCACATCGGGCTCTCTGCTCGGCGGGAAGCCTGCTTCTCCCTCTTCCATTCCCCCCCTGCTTGTGTTCCCTCTCTCGCTGTCTCTCTCTCTCTGTCAAAATAAATAAATAAAATCTTTACAAAAAATAGAAAATAAAAATAAATAAATAAAAAACAAAAACAGTATTTGGGGAGCTCTGAGCTCGAAAAGAAAACAGTCCTACAGTGAAGGAAGTTGGCAGAGGCGAGGGCAGGGACATGTCAGGATGACTACCCACATTCCTTCGGCAGGTGAGGGTCCAGAGGCCGAAGCCGCCCACCTCCTGTGTCCTTGTTAAGCTTCTCCGTTCTCTGACCCCCAGCCTCTGCGATGGTCCTCCCCGTCCGCCAGAGTCAGCCCCACCCATCTTGCTGCTGCCTCCTCAGCTCAGCTAACACCAGAGGACTCTCCCAGCACCCCAGGACTAAGGAGAATTGTCCCCCAGATACGTGAGAAGGGTTGGGCTCTGGGGGCCACCCCAGAAGTCTCAGACAGCCTGCAGCCTGTTCCCAATTCACCTCTTCCCAGTGCCTGAAAATTGGGGGTGGAAACATCTACCCCAACCGCCCCGCCCCCCAAAGTATCTGGAAGCACAAACATAAGTGGGCTTTAGGGAAGATATAAAGAGATGTTGGTGTGTTTTGTGTTCTGTGCTTTGCCCTCTGATGCTGTAACTGTGGTTGTCCATCCATTCATCTATTCATATCCACTGATCCATCCACCCCTCTATCCATTCACTCAGCAGAAATCTGAGGGCCTAGTGTGTGCCTGGCACTGTTCTAGGCCCAGGTAACACACAATGAACATCCAGGCTCGTGGAGCTTACCTTCCAGTTGGGAAAAGAGACAGCATAAACAAGCACATACATATATAACAAAGTACACGCTGTGAGGAAAAATAAAGCAGAGCCAGAGGATAGTGAATAAAGGAAGATATGCTATTTTAGGCAGAAGGACCAGGGGCAGCTAGTCCGGGGGGCCGGGGGGAGCACAGGAGCAGAGACCTGAGGGCAGAGAGTGAGAGGCCGTGTGGTCGCTAGATCAGAGTCCCAGGCATTGCAAACCGCCAAGTCCAACGCCAGGGATGGAGACTGTTAAAAAAGAAAAAGAAAAAAAAAAGGCAAGGGGCTGCATGTGGGTGAGCAGAGTGAGTGAGGGGAGGTGCTGGGAGAGGAGGCAGGGGGAGGCCTGGGGGGTGATTTGTCAGGCCTCATGGTAAGGCAGGGCTTTGACTTTGTTGTGAGCTGGAGGCAAGGCCCTGGAGGGTTTGAGCAGATCCATGCAGCGGGAATGCAGAGAGAATCTGAAGGGGCTCCTGCCAGTTTGGGAAAGTGATGGGCAGTCAGGGTGTTGGTGGTGAGAAGTGGCCAGTTCAGGACAGGGTGGACAGGTTGAGTCAAGGGGATCTGCTGAGGGACCAGCTGGGGTACCTGGGGCAAGGAGAGGAGTCAAGGATGACCCCAGGACATTTGGCCGGAGCAGCTGATACATGAACGGGGACGCTGGGGAGGAGAAGCAGATTAGGAGGGGTGAAAATCGAGAGCTCAGCTTTGACAAGTCAGGCTGGAGCTGTCTATTCAACCTCCAAATGGAGTCACACACATACAAGCCCTGGGTTCAGGGCCAGGGCTCAGTATGGGGGATACAAACATGGGCAGTGTCGGCACCCTGAGGACTTGACATCCCTGGGGCCTCTCAGGCCAACCAGGAAGTGAGCATAGCCAGAGAAGACATAAGGCACAGAAACAAGGGAAACATTTCTTTTTTTTTTTTTTTAATTTTTTTATTGTCAAGAGAAACATTTCTTTTCTTTCTTTTTTTTTTTAAAGATTTTATTTATTTATTTGAGAGAGAGAGAATGAGAGAGAGCACATGAGAGGGGGGAGGGTCAGAGGGAGAAGCAGACTCCCCGCCGAGCAGGGAGCCCGATGCGGGACTCGATCCCGGGACTCCAGGATCATGACCTGAGCCGAAGGCAGTCGCTTAACCGACTGAGCCACCCAGGCGCCCAAGAGAAACATTTCTAAGAGGAAATGCCCAACCGTCAAATACCGCCCAGAGGTGGGTGCGGTGAGGGCCAAAGGTGGGATTGGGAAGAGGAGGTCACTGGTGATCTTAACCAGAGGCTTGGTGCAAGGGAAGGAGGAGGTGGGTGGAAGTGGGGTCCCGAGAGTGTGGGTGTGGGCCACCCCCTCCAGGCAGTTGTGCTAGAACTGGCAGCAGCGGGATGGGGGGGTGGCTGGAAGAAGAGCCGAACCTTGGGCGGGTGGGAGCTCGGACAGCGCATACCAGGGAGGGAGGCCCGGGACATGTGGGCACCGCAGGTCCTTGGGAGAAAGTGGAGTTCTCTTCTGACTGGTTCTCTTTTCTCAGTGAAAAAAGAAATAAGGTCAGGGCTGTGAGGGAGGGGGCAGGAGGGGGCCTTGGTGTTTTGAGGAAAGGGGCAGAGATGGGGAAGTCCCAAGAGCGGGAGAGTGAATGGGCCAGTGAAATGGGGTTCGATTGCCAGCACAGGGGACCACCCATGGTTTGTGGGGGCCAATCTAGAGCGAGGTGGGCCATCTGATGTGTCGGTCTTCAGCCATGTTCAGCTGCACGGGAGCAGGTGCACCATGGTGGCCGTGGACATAGATGGGCTGGAGAATGAGGTGCTCATGGGGGTCTCTGCAGGTCCAGGCTCCAGCTGGCTACCCCAAAGCCCCTGCAGTCCTCAAAGCCCTTTCATGACTCCACATACTGTCCTTCCACAGCCATATCTGCTGGAGACTCAGAACGACCGGGTGAGCTCACAATGACGCCCACTTTAGAGAAGTGAAGGAACCTGGGGCACCAGGGGGAAGGGGCAGAGCTGGTATTTGAATTCACACACCTGATCGGTGTTTTCCCTTCAGGGCAGCAGGGGTGTGCATGATTTGTTTAAGAAAGTCTTGCATCCCAGAGGGTGAAAATAAACAAGGTTGGCAGTTGGGGGATTAAACCTCAGGTGTTCCGTGCGTTGGGAGTCCCAGGTGTTGCCACGTTCAACTGTAATGACTTGCTGCCACCCACTGGCCACTGGCGGTGTTGCACCCAGACCTACCGCGCAGGATTTGCTTCGCCGACCAGGGATTTACTGTCTGGGTCCAACAATGCCTTGTTGAAAGGATCAGGTAGGAGGTCTCACCCCGCCCCCCGCCCCGCTTCCCCCCCTTCCCCGCCCCCCAGCTTTAACAAATGAGAAAACGGAAATCAAGAGAGGTGACTTTAAAATCCCATCTGCACTTGCGGACTCTATTCTGCTCAGATGTTGATTCATTGAGTAAGTATTCATGGAAGACAGCGTTTTAGGCACTGGGATTCAGCAGGAAGTAAGGCAGGAGAGAGCATTGCTCTGGTAGAGCAGCCGTTTGGGGGGGGGCAGACACTAAAGAAGTAAACAAACCAAATGAGAAATGGTGATGGGTGCTGTGAACAAATTAAAAGAGAGAGTGGCTGCAGAGGATTTTAGGGAGATGACATTTGAGGAGAGACCTGATGGCCGAGAAGGTCAGTAAAGATCCTGCAGGAAGAGGGAACAGCACTGCCAAGGCCCTGAGGCTCTGCAAGATTTGGGCAGGTGCCAGATTCAGTGGAGCCCTGTGTCGCCCAGCCCATGAGAAGTGCAGCGGTCAGAGCTGAACATTGTCAGGAGGGTCATGCCATTGACCTGCTCTCAGTGAGTCCACAGCCTCTTGGCCCCCACCTTACTCACACAGCTGACCACTCCATTCTTGGAGCTCCTCCTCTCTTGGCTTGTGTGAAACCAACCTCCAGCGGCAGGGAAAGCTAAGATTATTCTCCTGTGACAATTAAGGCTTAACCTTCCACATCTAGAGGTTTCTCATTTGAAGGAACTCACTGACCTGTCTAAAATGAGAGCAGGAAATACTGGCATGTGGAGTCCAAGGTCAAAATTGACATTTCCAGGACCTGGGATAGGAGCATGCAGGAGAGAGTTGGTGGAGGTGTATTCAGCCTTGTTTGTAGCTGCTGCCGAATTCTAAGTGTGTGTTTGTGACCCTGTCTGCAGCTAATGGTGAGCCACTCTTGCAAATGTATTAAATGGTTAAGTTTTTAAACTTGTTTAAAATGAATATTTACAAGTTTGTATACATAGTATGAGCATGCATTCTTCAGATCCTATCAGTGGTGTTCCAAGAAATAATAAATTTTTGGAAGCAAAATAAGTCCCTAAAGTGGCAATTTCAATATGTTACTTAAACACTAACCCAATCGTGTTAGCTGGCATTCTCCAGGGTTTGAATATTTGCAATAGGCACCAGTTCTTTGTCAAGCAAAATATTCCATCATTAAAAGAAAGGAAAGTTGTATGAAGCAACGTGTACCCTAATACCCAACTTGAAGCTGTGTTTGGACACACACTGAATTCAACCAGCATCAATGCAAAATGAAATAAGTATCTCTACTTCTGAAATATTTATCATAAAAATGAAGCTCAAGGGCAACATGTGTTTTAAATTTTCATTTTAAGAGGCACTTTTAAAAAGTAAACATTCATGATATTATCATTCCATTTTTAAAATAATTTTTATTTGGCATTTGCTTTGAGTTAATGTTCCCCTTTTGAATGTGTTTATTGTCAAATGTCTATATAAGGTAGAGATCGTTTTTACATGTTATTGAAATATAGCATCTTGTCATATTATATTGGCTCATTATAATAATAAACACATAGTTTAAACTGTTTAAACGCATCATTTTTAAACAACAAAACTCTGAAATGTTTGATGTAGCCCTCTTACAGAAAAATGTTCACCGATTATTATTATGGTCAATCATTATTTTTCAAAACACATAAAGTGTTAGGAAAAATACGACATAATGTATGATTTAAGGAATTTCTGAAATTTTCCTGGGATTCTGATATCTCATGCCCAAATCCCAAAGATTCATATCTGTTGGGAATTTGGAAAGGCTTTTCAATGTAACATCTCTCGTCTCTGCACACCATCCCATCTCAAGGCCACTGCTCCAATGGCCCGACCTGTGTCGTCTCTCAGGCTCCTCTAACTCACCCTCCACGGTCCTTGGAAGGGTCTTTCCAAAGTGAAAAAGGCCTGTCCTTTCTCTGTAAAATCCTTCCCTGGCTCCCCAACACCATCGCCAGTGTTTCTTAAAATGCATCCGGGGATGACTATCTAAAAACATCCGGGAGTTTCTTAAATGTGGCGGTTTGGGGAGCCTCATTCAGGCACAATGAGTTAGAATTTCTGGGAGATGAAGCCTAGGGATCTCTGCACATTTAACACATCAAGTTCAACTCTATTTACAGCCTTCTACCCATTGTGCTATGGTATATTTCACTTCTACATATGTTATTAACCCGATAGGACGTTTCTATTATTGTTTTACAGACAATTATTTTATTTTATTTTTTGAAGATTTTATTTATTTGACAGAGAGACAGTGAGAGAGGGAACACAAGCAGGGGGAGTGGGAGAGGGAGAAGCAGGCTTCCCGCTGAGCAGAGAGCCTGATGTGGGGCTCCATCCAAGGACCCTGGGATCATGATCTGAGCCGAAGGCAGATGCTTAACAACTGAGCCACCCAGGCGCCCCTATAGACAATTATTTTAGATTTACCCACCTATTTGTTTTTTTCCAGGCCCTTTATTAGTCCTGAAGATCTGTGCTTTCATCTGAGATCATTGTACCCCAGTCTGAAGAATTTCCTTTAATATTTCTTGTAGTACAGGTCAGCCAGCAATGCATTGTCCCAGCCTTTTCTGTGTACAAAAATATATTTGTTTCATCTTAATTCTTAAAGAATTTCCCCCTACCCCTGGCATAGAATTCTAGATTAGCAGCATTTTTTTTTTTTTTTTTTTTTTTTTCCTGAGCTTTAAAAATGTCATGACATTATCTTCTGGATTCATAGTTTCTGTTGAAATGTGCACCTCAATCTTATTGTTGTGTCTTCTTTTACCTAGCTTTTAAGATTTTCTCTTTGCCTCCATTTTCAGCTGTAGACAATGATACATCTAGGTGTGGTTTTCTTTGTCTTTATCCTGCTCGGGTTTCACTAGGCTTCTTGAATTTGTGGGTTGATATCTTTCAACATTTTTGGAAAATTATAAGTTATATCACTTCAAATAATGCTTCTGCCCCAGTTGTCTTTTCTCCCCTTCTAAGATTCCAGTTATGCAAATGTTAGACCTTCTGACTGTGTCCTGCATATCTGCCTTTTTGCCCCCTGTGTTTCAACATAGGTATTTTCTGTTGAACTGTCTTCAAGTTTGCTAATCCCATCTTTTATCTTGCTGTACTCTGTCTTCTGTTAAGCATATCCAATAAGTTCTTAATTTCAGGTGTTGTATTTCTCAGTTTTAGAATATTTGATTATTTTAAAAAATATCTTCCACTTCTTTATTGATGATCTCTATTTTTATTTTTTTATTTTTTTATTTTTTATTTATTTGACAGAGAGAGACTCAGCGAGAGAGGGAACACAAGAAGGGAGAGTGGGAGAGGGAGAAGCAGGCTTCCCACAGAGCAGGGAGCCAGACGCGGGGCTCAATCCCAGGACCCTGGGATCATGACCTGAGCTGAAGGCAGACACTTAACGACTGAGCCACCCAGGCGCCCCAACAATCTCTATTTTTTATCCACTTTGTCAATCTTTCCTTTTATGTTCTTTTTTTTTTTTTTAAGATTTTATTTATGTATTTGAGACAGAGAGAGCACATGAGAGGGGGGAGGGTCAGAGGGAGAAGCAGGCTCCTTGCTGAGCAGGGAGCCCGATGCGGGACTCGATCCAGGGACTCTAGGATCATGACCTGAGCCGAAGGCAGTCGCTTAACCAACTGAGCCACCCAGGCGCCCTCCTTTTATGTTCTTTAACATAAAGTTCTTGTCTACTAACTCCAATATGTGGATCATGTGGTTCTGACACTATTGTCTATTTTTCCTCTTCACCACCAGTCATGTTTTCCTGCCTGTTTGTATGTCTAGTAATCTCCAATACATTGACATTGTTCAAATTGTAAATTATCCCAATATGATGAATGTGTAGTGACATCTTATTGTGGTCTTCATTTGCATTTCTCTGATTGCCAGTGAGTCTGAGCACTTTTTCATATGTTTATTGGTCATTTGGTTTTCATCTTTTGTAAAGTGCCTGTTTCAGTATTTTAACCATCATTTAATTAGGTTGTATTTTTCTTATTGATTTGTAGGTGTATATTAATTGATATATGTTCCTGATAACTTGATTCATTTATTGTTATACAGCTGTCCTCTCTACTCCTGACAGTTCATGTTTTAAATCCACTTTGTCTGATATTAATATATATGTGCATTTCATTAGTAGACCTCACCCAGAAGAGACTTCTGCTTCCCTTACCTAATTTGGAAATTACACTGTTTTTATTGTTTTACTGGTTATCTTAGAGGTTATAAGCTGCACACTTCACCTATTCAAGGCTAGAGTTAATCAACATATTTACTCCAAGACAATACAAAAAACTTTAAAAAATTTAATTACATTTACCCACCTCCTGACTTATTTATCATTTTTGTCATGTATTTTAATTCTTTTTTAAAAGATTTTATTTATTTGAGAGAGAGAGAGCATGCGCACAAGCAGGGTGAGGACAGAGGGAGACAGAGAGGCAGACTCTCGCTGGGCAAGGAACCTGATGCTGGGCTCAATCCTGGGACTCATGACCTGAGTCGAAGGTGGACGCTTAACCAGTTGAGCCACACAGGCGCCCCTCGTGTATTTTAATTCTATAATGATTTCTGTTTTAAACACCACAAGACATTATCATTGTTTTATACAGTCATGGTTCATTTAGATCTGCCTATTTGCCATTTCATTACTCTTCATTCTTTCTTGCATTTTTTATCTCTTATCTGGGCTTTTTCTTTCTACATAAGCCTGCTGGTGGCATAATTTCTCAGTTTCTCTTTGTCTGAAAGGGTCTTGATTTCATCGTCATTCATAAAATGGGTTTTCCCTGGGTATGGAATCCTAGGCTGTCTGCTGTTTTCTTTTAATATATTGAAGATGATCCTTCTGCTGTCTTCTCTTCCACTGTTGATCTTGAGAAGTCAGCTCTCAGTCTCCCTTGGTCCTTTGAAGATAATCTATCTTTTTTTTCCTGGCAGCTTATTAGGTTTTATCTTTATCTTTGGCATTCTGCTGTTTCACCATAATATGTTAGGTGTAAACATGTTTTTGAATTAATAGGGTTTTTTTTGTTTTGTTTTTTGTTTTTTAAAGATTTTATTTATTTATTTGACAGAGAAAGACACAGCGAGAGAGGGAACACAAGCAGGGGGAGTGGGAGAGGGAGAAGCAGACTCCCTGCTGAGGAGGGAGCCCGATGCGGAACTCGATCCAGGGACTCCAGGATCATGACCTGAGCCGAAGGCAGTCGCTTAACCAACTGAGCCACCCAGGCGCCCGAATTAATAGGTTTTTTATTTTATTTTTATTTTTTTAAAGATTTTATTTATTTATTCATGAGAGACAGAGAGAGAGAGAGAGAGGCAGAGGGAGAAGCAGGCTCCCCAAGGAGCAGGGAGCCCGATGGGACTCAATCCCATGATCCCGGGATCATTACCTGAGTCGAAGGCAGACGCTTAACCATCTGAGCCACCCAGGCACCCCCGAATTAATAGATTTTTTTAAAGAGCAGCTTTAGGTTCATAGCATAATTAAATGAAAGATACAGAGCATTCCCCACATGTCCCTTCCTTCTGCCACCACACACAGCCTCCTCCACCATTAACATCGTGTAGTGCTTTTGTAACAATGAATCAACACTGACACATCATTATCAACCAAAGTCCATAGTTTACATTAGGGTTCACTCTGTATTATCCATTCTTTAGGTTTTGACAAATGTATAATGACATGTATACAACATTATAATACCCTACAAAATCATTTCACTGCCCAAAAATTCCCCGTGCTCCGCCTCAATCTCCTCCCTCCCCCCAGCCCCCTGGCAACCACTGATCGTTTTTGTGGTTTTGCCTTTGCAGAATGTCTTAGAGTTGGAATCATGCACTATATAGCCTTTCTAGGTGTAAAGTTTTAAAAATTTATCCTGCTTGGGATTTGCTGGGCTTTTTGAATCTTACACCAGATCTGGTGCTCTCTACTCCCTGGCAGCACACTTATTGAGACTTGGTTTCCTCGGACATAATGAAGTCGGGCCACATGGCCTCTGCGGGCCTTTTGGACTCAGACATTCTCAGACTAGGATTTCATGGGTTTTCAAACCTCTGAGATGCCACTCAGCTTCCTCCCACCTTCAGTTCCCAGATTCCCTCTGCCTCCACCTTACACCTGAGGCTAGTCATGGAGAATTCCCAGATCTGCCACAAGGGGGCACTGGTGTGCAAAGATTGCCCAGGTTCTGAGATGAGGGCAAAGCCAAGGGCTTCTTCTTGGAGGTCTTTGCTTCTCGCTGTCGGAGTAAAGCGAAAATGATTAAGCCTGGGATTCAAAGACCCGTGTCCCTTCTCCTTCATTTCATTTATCAAACTCTGGCTGATGCATGGAGATAAGTTATACCCTGTCCTTACCCTTAAGGACCTCATGGTTCATTAAATCCTTCTCTCTGTCCTACACTTCAAGCGGATTTTCCCATCTCCCTGTCTTTGCTCCTGCTGTGCCCCTCCCCCATCACCACCGTTACATTTCCCCTCCTTCTTAAGGCTCTGGTCAGAGGCCAGTTCCTCCCTGGAGCATCCCAAATACCCCCGTCAAGAGAGTGCTTGTCTCACTCTCCAGACTGGAAGCTCTCCAGGCAGGGCTGGGTCCCCCTTAACTCTGGGTCCCCTGTGCCAACCCTAGGACACAATGAGTGCTGGAGGAAGGGAAGTCGGAGGCTCTGGTGGCTGGGATTTCTGGCAGAGCTGACTGAGCCCCGCACTTAGAGGGCTCCACCATGGCAGCTCCTTTCTCCACCCCAATCCGCAATCCCTTTGGGGTCCAGCTTTGTACTTGCTGCTGAGGAAATGACGAGAGATAATCTGCCAGTTCCAAGAAGCAGTGGATCAAAAAATGAAACCATAAAAGCATCAGAAGAAAACATAGGAGGGTTTCTGATTGACTTTACAGTTAGAAAGACATTTCTAGGACTCAAAACCAGAAGCTATACTGAGAAAGAACTATCAATGGCTTTTAAGCTTTTGAAGAAATCCTCAGTCTTATTCATAAGAAGATAACTACAAATTTAGAATACATGTAGGTTCCATTTTTCACTTATCATATTGGCAGAAAGCCAAAAGTTGAATAACATCCTTTAGGTGACACTGGAAAAGAAAGTCAGCTCATCATCGCTGGGGGAGGGGAGATCTCTCAGCACAACCCCTGTGGGGGACAAAAAGGCAATATCTATAAAAATTACAAATACATTTGTGTTAGGCAGAATTCTAAGGTGACTCTCATTGGCTTTCACCTTTGTGTGATCTCTTGCAACATGGGCGGAAGCTGTGAATATGAGAAAATGTGAACTTGAGAATTATGTTTCATTGTATGGCAAAGAGATTTTTGCAGATGTCAGTAAGGTCCTCTATCTGTTGATTTTAAGGTAGAGATTACACTGAGTGGGCTGGATCAGATCAGGGGAGCCCTTTAAAGGCAGAGAATTTTCCCTGGCTGGTCTCAGAAGGAGAAGTCAGAGACTTGAAGCTTGAGAAGAATTCATCATGCTATTTGGGGGAAGCCACATGGCAAAGAACATAGGTGTCATCTAAGAGCTGAGGGAGGCCCCCAGCTGATGGCCCCCAGAAACCCAGAGATCTTAGTTCTACAACCACCAGGAACCAAACTCTGCAAATGACAGCAATGAGCTTGGAAACAGGTTTCCCCCAGAGCCTCCAGACAAGAACTAAGCCTTGCCAACCCCTTGATTTTACCCTGAGCAGAGCACCTCACCACACTGGGCTGGACTTCTGACCAATAGACTGTGAGCTGATAAATAGGTGTTGTTTTAAGCTGCTGAGTTTGTGGTAATTTGCTAGGAAGCCATAGAAAACTAATACAATACCCACACGCCAGCAATCCATTTTGGGAAATCTATTTACCTGTATGTGCATACATATGAAACAAAGTACTTATGTGATTATTGCAGCATTGTTGTTACACCAAAAAAAAAAACAAAAAACCACAAAAAACAAAAAACCCTAGAAACAACTCAAATGTCCATCAATAGGGAATTGGTGAAATGAATTGTTTCAGTCTCTACAGTAGCATCATGTGCAGTGTTATGAAAGAACGAGGAGACTATTTGCTGATAGAATTCTCCAGGATGGGTGACAAGTAAAAAAAAAAAAAATGCAGCACAGTGTATGTAGTTTGTTGCCTTTTCTGTAAAAAGGGCATTAAAACATATACTCATTTTTAGACTTGCAGAAAGAAACTCTGAAAGGTACGAGGTGCTAATAAAAAGTGGGGACCTATAGAGAGTGGGAGCGAGGAGTCAGAATAGGGCAAATGAGGCTCATGGGTCACGGTGAGACTTTTTACTTCATGCTTTTTAAATATGTTTTTGAACATTGAACATGCATTAATGAATGAAAAAAATCAAAACTAATTGTTTCCAAATAAATCAATGTCGGGGGCGCCTGGGTGGCTCCAGCGTCTGACTCTTGGTTTCTGCTCAGGTCATGATCTCAGGGTCATGAGATCAAGCCCCATGTTGGGCTCTGCACTCAGTGGGGAGTCTGCTTGAGATTTTCTCTCCCTCTCCTTCTGCCCCTCCCTCCTCTAAAATAATAAATAGATCTTTTTTAAAAATCTAAAATGAGGGGCACCTGAATGGCTCAGTCGGTTAAGCATCTGCCTTCGCCTCAGGTCACGATCCTGGGGTCCTGGGATTGAGCTGAGCCACACATCAGGCTCCCTGCTCAGCGGGGAGTCTGCTTCTCCCTCTCCCTGGGCCCCTCTCCCCCTCTCATGCTCTCTCTATCGCTCTCTCTCGAATAAATCAATAAAATCTTTAAAAATCTAAAATGAATCAATGGGGCACGGTCCTCCTAGCTTCTCTCTGGGCCTCATCCTGCTCCCTCGCCTTGCCCCTACAAGTTGATCCAGGGGAATGTCCTCCATGGGACTCTTGACCTCTGGCATTTCCTCCTCATTCTCCCTTTTGCCTCAGGAGAACTAGAGGCAAGAATTCAAATAGCTGTGTCTGCGCAAGTCATCTCTCTGGAATTCAGTTTTCCCGTCTGTGAAATGGGGATGATAGCTCAGAGCGTTGGTGGGCGGTTCAGTGAGATCATTCAAATGGGTGCCCGGCCCATGGCAGGTACTCACGGCATCCACGCTGGCTGGAATATAGGAAGGACCCCTCCCTGCAGAGGTAGTTTATCAAGCATACACTAGATGGAGAAGAAATGATAGCGCCCTTCACTTCCCACACGCTTACTCTGTGACTGTGGCCGGATTCTTCCCCTTTGCTATGAGATGCCTCAGGATCCTGGAGCAAGAGATCTCGTTTCTTTTTTTTTTTTTTTAAGATTTTATTTATTTATTTGACAGAGAGACAGCGAGACAGGGAACACAAGCAGGGGGAGTGGGAGAGGGAGAAGCAGGCTTCCCGCCGAGCAGGGAGCCCGATGCGGGGCTCGATCCCAGGACCCTGGGATCATGACCTGAGCCGAAGGCAGACATTTAACGACTGAGCCACCCAGGCGCCCCAAGAGATCTCGTTTCTGCAGTTGCAGATGAGAGGCATGGACTTGAGGACGTTGCTGCCCTCCCTGCCCAGGGACAGATGGGGTGTTGGGTTCTGGCAACCTTCCAGATCCCCAGGGGCTTCCGCTGCACTTCTTGTCTCTGGGTTCCAGGAGATTCCCCAGGATCCTGGAAGAAGATATCCGTCTCTTGTCTAATTAGTGTGAGATAGGTTCCTGATAGTTGAGCCTTGACCTGACGTAAGAAAGGTGTTCATTTTAGGAGATGTTGACTATGTTCCTGGCTGGAGAGCCTGTCGTGGTCCGTCTCAGGTGTGGACTCGCTTCCATGGCCCTCTGCCCGTATGTCACGTGCTCCTGGGAGATGCGTGGGGCTGTTTGTTCTTGTCCAGGCTGATGCACACAGAGAGCAGAGACCTGCTGTGTGAGCAAGTGCATGTGTTCGGGGTCCAGACCTGTTCTAGCCCCGTGAGACTGGTGTAATCTGGTTAGTACAGGTCTGCCCAAGAGGTTTGAGCGGGTTTACACTAGTGTCACCTAGTTTTAACTGATTTGACTCACTTAAGTCAGTTTAAGTGCATTTGTGGCTCCTTGGCTATTCTGAACTCCTTTACCGTTTAATAGTAACAGACCCTGATCTTACACCAGTGACATGTCAGCATTGTGGATTCCAAGTGCTTTACATACAGTAAGTCACATAATCCTCCTACCTGCCCCACAGGTAGAGACTGTGTCCTCATTTTACACATGGAGAAACTGAGGCACAGAGAGCTTAAGACACTGGCCCCAGGTTTCATGGTTACGGAGGGCCAGAGGCAGGGTTTGAACCTCTTCCTTCTGGCTCCTGAGTGAGCTCTGAAGCTCGGGGTCAGGCTCCTAACACTACAGATGAGGATTTGAACCACTTCAAGAGGAGTCGATTTAATCTGAGCCAGTTGTTGTTGCTGCTAGAAGCTGCTTTGTTCTGGCTCGATCTGCATCCAGTCCTGAATCTGGCACATTCCAGTGGACACACAGATCTCAGACACCGTAGCTCCTTGAAATGGAAGACCACCATATTCGTTTTCTAGAGCTACTGTAACAAACCGCCACAGCTTTAAAAACAAGAGAAACTTATTTTCTGACAGTTCTGGAGATGTGGACAGGTGTATTCTCCCTCTGTAGGCTGTTGGGAGAAGCTGCTTCTGGCCTTCTCCAGCTTCTGGTGGCCCCAGGTGTTCCTTGGTCAGAGTGCTCCGATCTCTGCATCTGTGGTCACATGGCCTCCCTCGTCTTCTGTGTCCCCCGTGTGTCTCCCACAGGGACACTGGCCAGTGGATTAGGGTCCACCCCGTTATCAAGGGTGATCTCATTTCAAGATAATTGCATCTGCAAGGACTCTTTTTCCAAATAAAGTAAGATTCATCGGTCCCAGGGATTAAGACATGGATATATCTTTCTCGGGGCCTCATCCAACCCATCATGACCACTGAGGTCACATCGCAGTATTTCCCCTTAGGGACCCAGCTCTTAAAAATGACTCTTCCCACTGGATTGGAATTCACCCATCTGTAGGGGTTTTATCACTTTCCGCTCGGGGATGGAAAGGCCAAGTGTAAAATGTGTGGGCAGCCATGGGAGAGCCTCTTGTACTTTTCAAGACCAGTTTTATTAACATTCCCGGGTGAGAAGATCAGGACTTCCCGGAAACATCAAGTGAGGTGTGGACGTGTTTCTGTAAACAGGCATTCCAAGCTTGGACCAGCCTTCTGAGATGTTCGCTGGTGGTCTCACCAAGCTTCCTATGCCCAGGTGAGCCTTCTTTACGGAAAGTGATGCTGAACTGAAGGAGGATAGATGAGGGGGAGCTGTTAACCCCGAATCTCCCAGTACTCCTGGCTCGGGTTGGCAGGAAGCTAACAATTTAGATGTCGGTGAAGATGGCACAGTGGGTCATTACTCAGTGCACAGACTTTGCAAGGAAGCAGCAGCCAGGGGCCTTTTATACCCAACTGGCCCCAACACCAGTGATGCAGAAATATTACACAAAAGAGAAAGCTGTGTTTCTCTGTTCGGCATTTTCCCACTTGCACTGACCAC
Source organism: Neomonachus schauinslandi (assembly GCF_002201575.2). Lineage (NCBI taxonomy): Eukaryota > Metazoa > Chordata > Mammalia > Carnivora > Phocidae > Neomonachus > Neomonachus schauinslandi. Next base: position 23,371,311 of record NC_058406.1, read on the forward strand.
TGAAGACCACAAACACTACCAGGTATGGGAGTCAAGTTAGCCCTTGCACAAATTTGGCCTGGGCAGAGGCGTGTGTCCGGGCGTTCAGGGCTTGGGCTTGAGGTTCTGTTCGGCCCCCAACAGCTGTGTGCGGGAGCCAGAAAGTCTTTCTGAGTCTTGACTTTCCCATCTGTAAATTGAGATAATTGGATTACCTGGGGGAAAGGCTTATGCTTGGCACCTGCCACAGCTGACAGAGAACAGACTGGCGGGCCAGGGTCATCACAAGTTCATGGGCAGTAATTCTGAATGGTCGCTCTGCGCGGCTGGAAATCCTACTCTGTTTCTCCGGTGGCCTTGGTTGTGAAAATGATTTCACACCTAACCCTTGGTCCTCCACCCGTTCCTCTGTGCCGATCTCGCTTTGGCAGCGACTTGCTCCCACTCCCCTGGAAAAATGGAAACCATCAGAGGAGCCTCCCTGGTCTTTGTATGGGGAAATCTACAAACCCATCTCCCCTTCTCTTCAGCCTCTAGGGTCATGCCTCTCCAACAGCTCTGTCTTTTGTGCTCTAGGTCCCCCTCCCTTACTTTATCAGGGACTTTGCTCCGGCATAATTCCTTTGCTCTGTATCACCAGGTCCTGGCCTCCTAGTGGTCAGTACCATCAGCACAGACTCGGTTTTGTAGCCTTCATAGTTGGACGAAACCTTCCCATGACCCTCGCATTCCCTTCCAACACTCCCGTTCTCCGCTTCCCTTTGCCCTAAAACTTTCTGAAAAGTTGCCTATGATCGTTCTCTCCAATTCACTGGCTCCCATTTGCTGTCCCACCCATTGCAGTCCAGCTTCCGGCCTCCCTGTTCCACTAAGACTGCTCTCAGCAAGGTCGCCCCAAGTCCCTGTTGCCAAATCTAGTGGATGTTTCTCTGTGCTCAGCTCATTCGACCGTTGGGTGGCATTGCACCCAGGTCAACTCTCCTTCTGTCTTGAAAGACTCTCTCCTATTGGCTGCCTGACCTCTCCTACCTGGCTTTCCTCCTCCCTCCCTGGCCACACCTGCTCAGTCTACTGTACCATTCCTCCCTCTGTCCAGCTTCTAATATGGGAGCATCCCTGGCTCAGTCCCTTCCCTCTTATCCAGTTGGAGCTGGAAACGTGGTAGCCTAGAGGTCCAAATGTCCCTGAGGCTGCCCAAACTCGGGGGAGGGGAACAGTCTCCCACTCTCAATGACTCTCATCGTAGGAGCAGAGCATTTGTGGCCATCTTCAGCCCCCGGGGCTAGAAACCCAGAAGTCCTGCTCATTTCCTCCTGTCTCCCACCCCTTCCATCTGCTGCTCCTTCAGTAAGTCCTGTCAACACCACCATCGCCCCCACCCCCGCCAGAATAGGTCTCAAATAGGTCCACTTCTCTTGTCTCCACGGCCACCAGCCTCGTTCAAGGCCCAGTGCCTCTCGCCTGGTCCCACCGTTGCCTCCTGCCTGGTCCCTCTGAACCACTTCCCTGACTCGAGGTCCGCTGTTCTCACCAGAGGGGCCCGAGTGGGCTTTGCTCGTGTGATCACATTATTTCACTCCCACAGTGACATCTCCCCGGTGGTCAGAAGACAATGCAAGCTCCTCGCTCCAGCCTGGGGGCCCTCCCCGCCTCGGCTCACCCCTCAGCCCTCCTCTGTTGCTGCCATGCGGCCCCGCTGGACTTCCTTCTGTGTCTCGAACAGACCCCCCTGTGCCAGGCTTCAGGACCCTTGCCTCGCACCCCTCGGCTTCCTGGGACACCCCCCTCCCCCCAGGCCCCTTCCTGTCCTTTAGGCCTCAGTTCACCTGTCGTCTCCTCCCCAAGGCCCTGGGGGCCACCACATGACTCCAGGGTCCTATGCCGTGTGTGTGTGTGTGTGTGTGTGTGTGTGTGTGTGTGTGTGTAGAGAGCGCTTCACTCAGAGATATTTGTTTGCTTGTTCATGTGTCCATCTTCCCACAGATTGAAGACTTCGCCACAGAAGGGCCTGTGTCTGTTCGGCTCCACCCTGAGCGCCCCGCACTGGCCCCAGAGTAAATGACCAGCATGTAGTAAATGACCAAGAAACACTCACTGAGTGAAGGAGAAAATCCGACGGGAAGGCATGGCACGGTGTGGTACCACACATTTCCACACAGCCCGGAACTTTCTCTGCCAGAGCTCTAGCATGCTGTGGCAGCACGCCCTTCTGCCTGTCACACAGCCCCAGGGGCAGTGCTTTCCATCACACAGTCCAAGGGGCCCCGGGAAGGCCGACATGTCGCGACATGGCCCGACACGCACAGCGCGAGGCCTCGCTTGGATCGCCTGGGTGTCAGCGCTCTCAGCTCTGGACACGTCCGGCTGACCCCAGCCGGCCACAAGGGATCCCCAGCCTCAGCCGGAGGGTCATTTGGGACCCAAGCAACTGAGCCCCAGGCCCCAAGTGGTGGGCCCTTGGCTGCAGACCTGGGTTCATCGGAGCATAATGGGCCTTTGTCTTCCCAGAAGGCCCCGCTCAGCCTCCGGAGGAGAATGGCCCATTCTGAGCACCCGGAGCAGCTGTGTGGTGGTGGCAACGTTGGGGGGGGATGGGTAAGCACTGGACTGGGGAGAGGCGAGGAGGCCTGGGCCTCTGCTCTGCTGTGTGACCTTAGGCATGTCACTGTCCCTTTTCGCTTGCACCTCCCTTTGTAGAAAGAGAAGAGCACGAAAGGGCCTCTAAGGAGCAGCCGGGTACCAAGGCCCAGAGAGGAACAGCGTCTGCCCAGGGTCACAAGTGAAGGAGGACAGAGTTGCCACCAAGCCCAGGTCACCTGCCTCCCAGAAGGCAGAAGGACTCAGAGGGTCCTGCTTGACTCCTCACCTGTTGCTCTGCCCCCAGGCCCTTGCAGCAGAATAAGGCAGAGAATAAGGCAGCAGGAAGGAGGGGGGCCGTGGAAAAGGAAAGTGGGGCTCTAGCAGCCACTGAGCCCTGCCCTTTTCCTCTCCTCTCTGGCCAAGGCACCCAGTGAGTCATGAGATTCCACTGGGGTGGGCTTAGTGCCAAAATCAGTGATGACAAGGGACACCCGCCCCCCAGCCATGCTCTTGGCTCTGCAATCTTCCCTTGCTCTGTGTTCCTCCTTTCTGTGCGCAGACAGGCAAGAGCGGGCAGAGCGCCCAAACCCCCAAACAGACACAAACAGACACCCACACAGGTACCCAGACCGTTAGCGAGACAGACACCGAGTAGATAGGCGGGCAGAGACAATGACAGTCACACAACTATACGTGCGGACACACAAGCCCCAAGCACACACATACTGGCAAAGAACATGCTGCCAACAAATACCCAGACGCATGAACGACACAGAGGCAACATGCAGACAGACACACAGGCGCAGGGCACACACGTAACAGAGAGACAAGCAGATGCAACAGACACACCCCACAAACACGACGATTCAGATACACACGCGCGCACACAACAAAGACTCACACGGGTGGCCCACAGGGAGTGACTTGGGGCAAAGGACGAGCCAGATATCCAGGGCCGCACCCCAGCCCCCTGCCCCAGACCCCAACTGAAACTGACCCATGGAAGTGGGCACTCTGAGTATGGGCTCTTCTCAGGGCAGCCTCCACCTCCCACCCCGAGGATGTGACATCAACCAATACCCAGGGGCCCGCCTTGCCGCCGGATGAATGGAGGTTAGACGCAACCAGGGACTTCCCAGCTAGGAGTGTGTCCAGACCTGTAGTGGGTGACTAAGGGTGGCTGGAAGGAAAGGAGCCAAGTGGTGGCAGGTAGGGAGCCTGCGTTCTGGCTGGTGATGGGCAAAAGTCTGTTCCCCTGAGCCGCGGGTTCCCACTAGTCTTGGTCCTCCCAGGTCCCTGCAAGGAGCAGGTGGGCCAGCTCCTGGGGTGTCCCTGCTAGTGCTGAGCCCCCCCAACCACCCCATGCCCTGCAGCAGGGTGACTCCCTGCCCAGTGCCCCTGGCAGGGGGTAACCCAGTCACAGATGCCCGTTGTCCTGGTCCCCTCCCCACCCCCAGGAGCTGGCCAGCTGAGGACATCCCTAGGCTGGGGGAGGGGTGTGGAGTGGTCAGAGAAAGGGCAAAGGGAATCCCCATGCCTGATGCTTCCCCTCAGTGGGCGGATATGAGGTGCAGGCCTGGGGATCAGGGAGTCTGTCCAGGTGTCATCTTTCATCCTCCCTGCCCTTAGAGTCCCAGAGCCAAGGACCAACCTGCTAGAAGAGGGGATTGTGCAACAGAGAGGTAAAAGGTGAAGGCAGGGCCGGCGGGACAGAAGACCCATTGTTTGGGGCCCAGGCCAGCCCAGGGAAAGGAAGGGTTTATGCCCCGGGCAGGAAGGGGGGCTCTGTGGGGGGCACCAGCTGCCAGGGCTCGTGCCCTTGGGCCCTGGAGGGAGAGAGGGGCCAAGCAGGACGCCCTCGGGGTGGATAAAGGGGGCAGTGCTTGGCAGTGCTTGGCATTGCTTGGCAAGGTGCCTGGGCAGGGCAGACCCAAAGAAGAGTTACAGGGCAGGGAGGGCCCCCACACCACACCCACCCCACCCCCTCGAAGGATGAGCCGCCAAGGCAGGGTCCTCAACTATCCTCCAGATTCCAGTCATTCCTGGGAACGGAGGCGGTTTGGGGCGGCCCCAAGCCTGGGGGTGGGGTACTGTGACGCGGGGATGGGGGTGTGCACGACTGTTTTTATTACTGAGGGCTTGGAGAGGTTCTTAGAGATTTTTGCTGCCCACACTCTCCCCATCGGCTGCCAAACTTAACTCCAAAACTCGGAGCTCCGCCGCCCCCAATCTCCCCTTCTCCGCTGGAGCCCCTCAGCCCTGCAGTGAAGGCCACTGGGAAGTCCTCACAGGTGTCCGACCACAATCCTTTCAGCTTCAGTTGGAGTTCCGCCCCCTAAGGGAACGGCTGTCAGCAGAGACCCGGCGAGGACAACCACGTGCTCACTGTCCCTCTCACAGGTCCCAGCTCCTGAGTGACAAGGGCGACTCCAGGTGTGAGCCAGCGGGCCCCTCCTCCTGCAGCCTGGCGGCCAGGGCGGCGCCACGGGCAGGGCGGTGCAAAAGGCGGTCCCGCCCCGCACTCCTCGCTTGACTTTTGAGTGTCCCGTGGTCCCAGGAGCCGGGCAGCGGAGGCGCGCGCGGGCAGCCTGGGCACAGCCCGTCACCAGGTAGGGACGCTCCCCCCCGCGCAGAGAGGAGGGGGTATATTCAGAAGGAACAGAGAAGAGGGGGCAGGCGGAGGGAGCAGGGTGTCCTGGCAGAGAGGGAGAGTGGAGGGGGGCAGAGGGACACAGAAGAACACAAGCTGGGGGGGGGGGGGGGACACCCGTGTCAGGAATGGAGGTTGAAAGAGGGGCAGAGGGACCCAGATAGGAGAGAAGACGTCAGTCCCAGTGTTGAGGGGTGTTGAGCCGGGGCACCGAGAACCCCACAATCCCCACCTCCTGTCCTTGAAGATCCCCAAGCTGGTCGGGGAGGGGCTCCGTTTCTCGCTCAATCTGCTTCCTGCCCCGGGACGCAGGAATCAGGGTCTCGGACCCTGCTGAACCCTCACTGAATCCCCTGGGACTCGCAGCCCCAGGGAGCTGGGAGATCAGTCCCCCTGGGGTGCCAGGGAGTGTCTGCTGCCTCTGACGACCTCTGACCCCCGACATCTGCGCTCCCTGGGCCCAGGAGGCGCCATGTGGCTATGTCCACTGGGGCTGCTGCTGCTGCTGGCCGGCGAGTCGGCCCCGGGTGCCCAGCGGGGTCGTGGGCGCCGCGAGCTCGCGCCGGGCCTGCACCTGCGGGGCATCCGGGATGCGGGCGGCCGGTACTGCCAGGAGCGGGACCTGTGCTGCCGCGGCCGGGCCGACGACTGCGCCCTGCCCTACCTGGGTGCTACCTGTTACTGTGACCTCTTCTGCAACCGCACCGTCTCCGACTGCTGCCCTGACTTCTGGGACTTCTGCCTCGGCGTGCCACCCCCCTTCCCCCCCATCCAAGGTGGGCACCAGACGGCCAGGAGGGTGGGTCGCTTCGTCAGCCCCAGACCCAGCGGGGCTCAGGAGCAAGGCTGGTGCACTGACGTTTCCAGGGGAGGCTTTGTAGAATCTGGGAGAGACCCCGCCCCACTGTCCGTGCCTCTGGGAAGCCCCGCTCTGGTCTAACTTGAATCTTTCCAGCAAGACTGGAAAAGAGAAGATCCTTGGTCAGTGGGATTCCCAGCTGGCCCAGGAGAAAGGCAGCCTCCTGCCCTTTCTCCCAGTCCTGCCTCCATGCCAGACCGGGAAGGTGCTGGCCACGCCCGCTGATTCACCCCAGGCTGATACAGCCCTCAGGGGTTGGTCAGGCTCATCTTAGCCATTCCTCTGCCTTTGCTCACGATTCTCTTCTTACCTGAGGTGGCTGGTCACACCTGGGAGGTGGGGGCGAATCCGTTCCTGCTTTCAGCTCGTGTCACCATCCTTTCCCCTGCCCTTGTCCCTGTCCCATAGAGGAATCATTTGAATCCCTTCCCCCAGTTCTGCGGGCCTGTGGGTGAGAGACCGAAGGCCTTGGTTGTCATCCCAAAGTGCTGTGTTATCTTAGGGGAGTCACTTGCCTTCTCTGGGCCTCGGCTTCCCCATGCCACTCCCACTCCCCATCTCCAACTTTCAAGTCATTTAAATGGCAAAGGCTCCAAGGAATGTTGTGGCTGGCATCCAAGTGAAGCAAGAGGGATCCAAGCTGGGGTCACTGAAGAACTTCCCAGGTAGCAGTTGGTATGTGACCCTGCAGGAGAGGTCTTAAGAAGTTATAGTTTGACCAGTTTCAGTGAGGGTTCGGCCGCGCTTGTGCACGCATGTGCGTGTGTGTGCGTGCGTGTGTGTGTGTGTGTGTGTTTGGAGGATTCGGGACACCTGACTTCTGAGGACCTGGCCCTCTCAGCCCATCGTCTCTGGTCCTGGTTCCATTTCTCTTCTCCTCTTCCCTGCCCCCAGGATGTACGCATGGGAGTCGCATCTATCCAGTCTTGGGAACCTACTGGGACAACTGTAACCGTTGGTGAGTGTTTGCGGCTTGGAGGGGGGCTTGCCTTGTGGACCCCGTGGCCCACAATCTTGGTTCCAGTTCTATCCCTGTCACTTATTTGCTGAGCCTGTTTCCTTGTCTGTAACACGGGATTTTTACCCTGCCCGTATCAGCTAATGAAACAACACTCTAACAGCATTCCCCAGGAGCGGTCAGCCACGGATGCCTGGCCCCAGGTGTGGCCCCTGAGCTGGGAGAGGTTCCCTGTCCCTTCTGGCTCTGGCTGGGCTACTGCCCCTCCCAACCTTTCTTGGTGTCACAGGAGAATCCGGAGAAGGGGGCGCCAGGAAGGAAAGCTCTGACTGCAGCATCCGCTGCCCTGGACGGGATGAGGGTCAGGGATGGCTGAGCTGGAGGCCAGCCAACCTGCAGCAGGGCCTTCCCTGGAATGTGGCCCCTTTTCCTCCCCTCCCCACCATTCTAGTGGGAGGTTGAAGGGTCAGGGGGGCCTCCCTACTCTAGTCTGAGTCCTGAGATGGGAAGTGGAGAGGGGTTGGGTAGGAAGCCTTGAATGCCTGATCGAAATAATGGGGACCCTGTGGCTTTGAGGAGGAGGCCCTGCACCCACTCCACCCCATGGCCTCTTTGTCTGGGACTGAGAGGCCCCAGGGAGGAGGAAACTTTTTGGAATGTATTACACATAAGCTGTTTCCATTGCCTCACCCGTGTGAGGGGTGCTGGGTCACAGTGAGAGTGGGGACTCGTGAGGTTCAGCGTGCATCTGGCTGAGAGAATGCGTGTGTGTGTGTGTGTGTGTGTGGTGTGAGTGTGTGTGAATCATGTGTGTGTTTTCAGAAAGACTGAGCTTGCCTACATGATCCTGCTGCTCCTGATTAGGATGCCTCTGGGCATTGATGGGTTAACCTCTTTCCCACTCCTATCCCTGGGGCCTGGCCACCCTGGGCCCCTCTGGAATGTTGGAACCTGCTGCCACCAGCCCAGTCTAGACCTGCTTGGGCAGCCCTGGGGGCAAAGGGGGAGGTGGCAGGAAAAGAGTGACCAGCCCACTGCCCGCACTGGGTGGCCCGGTTCCCTGCGCTTGACACCTGAGTGAGGGTGTGGGGCAATGCCTGTGGGCCGTCCAGGATGCGTGAGACCTCGAGGAATGCTTCGAGAGAGTAAGAGAAGGAAGGGGAACATGAGGAGAGCCTCCCCTCCCACGCAGTCTCCTCCAGCCCTTCTCCAGCCCTCCCTGAAAGTGCCCCCGCCCACTCCTGGGACTGAAGAGCCCAGCCATACTGGGTTTGTTCCCCTTGAGGCTCCTTAAAAGGCAACAAGGGAAGAAGGCAGTTTAGCATCTTCTTTTTTTTTTTTTTTTTTTTTTTTTTAAAGATTTTATTTATTTATTTGAGAAGGAGAGAATGAGAGACAGAGAGCATGAGAGGGAGGAGGGTCAGAGGGAGAAGCAGACTCCCTGCCGAGCAGGGAGCCCGACGTGGGACTCGATCCCGGGACTCCAGGATCATGACCTGAGCCGAAGGCAGTCGCTTAACCAACTGAGCCACCCAGGCGCCCCAGTTTAGCATCTTCTAATAGCAGAGTTATGAGCTTGTAAAAGCAACGTAGAATTCACAGAATTCCCTGTTTGTCGACACCTATTTATTAAAGACCTACTATGTGCCAGGCACTGTGCTGGACCAGGTGGATGCAGCCAGATGGGGCAGACGGCCCTTGTCCTTGCAGTGGAGCTTCTGGTTTAATGACGAAGGAGCCCCCACACAAATAAACATCTTACAACCTGTGACAGATGTGACGGTGAAAGGGAATAAAGGGGGATCCAGGTTTAGAGTGCAGTGGGGGCAAGGGAAGGCCACTCAGGAAGGGAGATGGTTATGCTGATACCAGAAAGGTATCAGACAAGAAGAGAAGGAGGGGGGGAGCAGCTCGTGGGCAGGCTGGGAGGTGGGACAGATCTCACTGCAGCTGGAGCTGTGACCTGGGGAAAGAAGCCCTGAGGAGGGGCAGGCCACGTCCATGGGTCTCGCAAGCCGTGCTGGAGCCACGCAGAGGCAGACAATCTGATAGATGTCATTGAGAGATCTCTCTGGGGATGGACTGCGGGGTATGCAGCGGGGTGTAGAGAGGCAGGGAGCCTGGGTAGGAAGCCATTGCCGTGGTCCAGGTGACAGGTGATAAGGGACTGGAGGAGGGTGATGGCCGTGGAGCGGTGAGAGGCAAGTGAATCCAGAACCTTTCATGGTGTGTCATCCCAGGATCTGCTGATGGCGGGCGCGGGAATGGGGGTACGCCACACACCTGGAGTTCTGGTTTGAACCCCCAGGGTGGATAAGGCGCTATGTCCTGAGTTGCGGATGTTCAGGGAGGAGCAGCTTTGGCGGGGGAGGCAGTCTGGGCCATTTTAAGTTTGCGATACACCCAGTGGATAGGAATCTGAAATTCAAGAGACAGGGCGTCCGGGGGCTCCTGGAATGGGAACACTAAGAGCAGATAATGATTCTCGACACCCAAGATGGGCCAGGCCCTGTGCTAATGGCTTTACAAAAGGCTGCCATTAATCCCTGGAAGGGGGGGGGGGGGGGGGGGGATGATTCATGTCCTCATTTTACAGACAAGAACTTGGAGGGAGGGAGAGACTTCGAATAACTCACCTGAGGTCGCATGACTCTCCAGCGAGGGCCAGAGCCCGGGAATTGAATTTCAGGATTCGTGCTCTTAGTCATTTCACGACTCTGCCTAGTCACTCATGCATCCAATAGATATTTCGTGGGTGCCTACTATGTGCTGGGTTTAGTTTTCTAGGCACCAAAGATACCAAACAAACCCTGCCCACCGGGACCTTAGTGTCTATGAGGAAGCGGGTATAATGAGGGCAAATAGCTAAATATATAGTGTGTCAGGTAACAACGACATGCTAAGGAGAAAAGAAAACAGGAAAGCAGGAGAGGAAGGTGGCCAGGGCAGGCCCCTCAGAGAAGGTGATTTCTGAATGAAGACTTGAACGAAGTAAGGGTGAGCCTCGGGGATGTGGGGAGAAGAGCAGCTCAACGGTCCTGGGGCAGGGAGCACAGCTGTTGTGAATAGTCAGGGGAGCGGTCTGGCTGGGGCCTCAGGAGCCAGGACTTGGAGGAGGGGGTCACCAAGGGGACAGGAGGACAGATCGTGCAGGGACAATCTTGTTAGCAGGGCAGGGACTTTGGCTCTTAGTCTGTGATGGGAAGCCAAGGGAGGGTTTTGGGCAAGGGGATGGCATGATATGACTTGGGTTGAACAGGGTCATCCAGCAGCTGTGTTAAAAATATACTGAAGTGGGGGTGCAGGGCAGAAGCGGGGAGAACAATGGCGAAGCTGCAGCAGAATCCAGGGGAAAGGTGACTGGCCCATGATGGCTGCAGGACGAATGAGACGTGGTTTGGATTCTGAATGTGTTTTTAAGGCAAAGCCAACAGGATTTGCCAGTGAAGCCAATCAGCACGTGAGGGAAGGAGTCAAGGGTGACTCCCAGGCTCTTGGCCTGAGGTTCGGGAAGGATGGACATTTTCCACGGACTGTAGGGAGAGCAGGCGTGGGAGTGGGGGATCAGAAATGCGGTCTGGGATGTGCTGTTAGACAACCCAGTGGTGGTACTGTATAGCGGCAAGATTCTTGGATCTGGAGAGATCTGGGCAGCAGATATAAACTTGAGAACTGTGAACTTGAAGTTGACATTGAGAGCCACCAGTCTGAACAGGACCATCTAGGGGTTCTTCCATAATCGCTGGCACAGAATCGCAGGCCTGTGGTGACTTCTGAGGCCCCCTTCCTTCAGAGGATGCCCAGCGCCCCTCACCTCTTCCTTCCCTCCTGTTCTTCTAGCACCTGCCAGGAGCAAGGGCAGTGGGAGTGTGACCAGGAGCCATGCCTGGTGGACCAAGACATGATCAACACCATCAACCAGGGCAACTACGGGTGAGAGGCCCTAGACATGTCCCCACTGGGCACAGACACACAAACCTTCCCCCGAGATGCCTCTGCCGCCAGGCACACCCTCACTCAGATCTCATTCACGTGGACACTTAGCCAGTATGCGTCTCTCCCACCCACATGCACGTACCTCCAGGAGCCCCAGCCATGGAAGGGCTGTGACTGTCATCCCTTCTCTTTCAGATGGCGGGCTGGGAACCACAGTGCCTTCTGGGGCATGACCCTGGATGAAGGCATTCGCTACCGCCTGGGTACCATCCGCCCTTCTTCCTCTGTCACCAATATGAATGAGATTCACGTAAGTCCATCCTTGCCCACAATCCTGCCATCTCCCCATCGCTTGGGACCCCAGGAACCCTGGCACATTGCACCCTGCTCCTTCAAGGGCCTGGGCCTAACACCCTCCAATAGGCTGTGTGTTCCTGGACAAATCACTCTCCTTCTCTGGGTCTTAGGTTCCTGCCCATAACAAGATGTGCTGCGCAGGAAGAATTGATGCTCAGATTCTGAGTTTTGTGGTCCCAGCACGAGCCCCTTGGTGGCCTCCCCAGCCTGGGAAAAATGCTATTCCTTCCAGTACAGCTGGGTCAGGCCCCAAGGGGCCAGGAGGTCACCTTGGTATTTTGGGAAGGGAAGGACAGATAGTGCTCTGGCTAGCGAGCCAGAATTCTCGGAAACAAATACCAGCTCAGTGGAACCCCGAGGGTGGAGAGGGCTTCTCCCTTCCTACCAGTGGGACCCTCTACGGGGAGAAAGGGAAACCAGACCTGGAACAGTCAGAAGGTGAGGAAGGGGAACTTCAGGGGGTCAGGGCGGGGGCACAGGCTGCAGGGTCTGTCCCTCAGCGCTGGGTAGGGAGGAGGCAGTTGGCCAGAGCAGCCCTCCCTGCAGAGGGACTTGGGCTCAAGGCTAGGATGACCAGACCCTGCCCCTGCCCTCACTCCCCTGGGCCTCTGCTATTTTCTGCCTCCTCTATTTGCCTTGGCCGCCTGCCCGGTCACAGGACCTTACTCCTTTTTCCCTCCCCTGCCCTTTAGGGCCTGAAGCCCAAGGTCCTGGTAGGAAGAAGGAAGTGTCAGATCAGAAGGCGCAGAGGAAGAATGAGGCAGGGGTTAAGAATGGAAAGTGGGTGACCCTGGCCTGGCCACTTCCCTGCAGGCTTCATCTGTGCAACGGGACTAGTCACCCCCACCTGACGTGGGAGAGGCACTAAATGGTGCTTGGGTCTTCCACCGAGTCAGGGTGGAGATTGCCGGAATCCCTCAGCAGCAGGAATACTCAAGGAACAAACCGCAGAAGGCCCTGGACTCTCGCTGGCCCTTCAAAGGCAATGGGCCCCTGAGGGGTCGGCCAGGCCAGAGGCAGGAGGCAGACGGAGTGACTCTTGCTTTGCAGACAGTGCTGCGCCCGGGGGAAGTGCTGCCCACAGCCTTCGAGGCCTCTGAGAAGTGGCCCAACCTGATCCATGAGCCTTTAGACCAGGGCAACTGTGCTGGCTCCTGGGCCTTCTCCACGGCAGGTACGGCCAAGGGTGGAGGCTGGCGCGGTGGGAAAGGACAGCCCAGGCCTGAGCCGCCTGACGGCCCTTCTGCCTCCCCCCACCAGCCGTGGCGTCCGACCGCGTCTCAATCCATTCTCTGGGGCATATGACTCCTGTCCTGTCGCCCCAGAACCTGCTGTCTTGTGACACCCACAACCAGAGGGGCTGCCGCGGGGGGCGTCTCGACGGTGCCTGGTGGTTCCTGCGACGTCGAGGGTGAGCAGCAGAGGGTGCGGGCAGGGGAGGCGAGGGGAGGCCGGGACCTCAGGAAGGCAACCCGCAGGAAGGGCCTGGGCCATGCTCGTCAGCCTCACTGCCCTCGCTCCCTCCTGCTTCTCCTCCAGGCTCGTGTCTGACCACTGCTACCCGTTCGTGGGCCGGGAGCAGGACGAGGCTGGCCCGGCACCCCGCTGTATGATGCACAGCCGGGCCATGGGTCGGGGCAAGCGCCAGGCCACCGCCCGGTGCCCCAGTAGCCAGGCCCATGCCAATGACATCTACCAGGTCACGCCGGCCTACCGCCTCGGCTCCAACGTAAGTTTGTGCTTGGTTGAGGGGGCAGAGGCGGGGGAGCTGGGACGTTGGCCAGAGGCTAGAGCCTCACCCCTGCTGGATACTCTCCTCCCCACTCCCAACCCTCCAGGAGAAGGAGATCATGAAGGAGCTGATGGAGAATGGCCCTGTCCAAGGTAAATGCCCCTCATCCTGCCCCCTGGTTCCAGAAGCTTGTGTCTGCTTGAGACTGGACACAGCACAGCAGCACAAGTGGTCTGTGGAGCACGGAGCAGCAAATCCACTGGGGCTGGGAGTCAGGGGGACCCGGTCCCCTCCCCGCGGGCGGCACCCTGTGGGGGGCACTTAGAGTCTTGGTATGGGCCTGGGCGCGCATCTCCAGACCTGTGCTGCTGGGCTGAGCCGGCCCTACTCTGACCTCGGCCCACAGCTCTCATGGAGGTGCACGAGGACTTCTTTCTGTACCAGGGTGGCATCTACAGCCACACGCCAGTGAGCCTTGGGAGACCAGAGCGGTATCGCCGGCATGGGACCCACTCGGTCAAGATCACAGGGTGAGGGGCTGGGGGCGGGCAGAGGGGCTGAGGGGGACAGAGGGGCTGGGGGAGCAGGGCTTGCACCAGGGGCTCCGAGCCAGCCTGGAATCTGTACCATCTCTCTGCGAAGCCCCATTTCGCAGAGGAGGAAACCAAGACATAAAAGGAGGAGGGGTTTGCCCCTGTCACACCTAGAGGTGGGGGCCTTTTAAGGTTTTCTAAGAACTGTTCCTTCCTTACACACGGGGATAAAATAACTCCCTTGAAAGACAGACACGGATCCCAGGGGTGGCTCAGCCTCTCCCCATCTCAGCACCTACCCCAACTCCGCCTGACCCACGGACTCCCATCCCCAGTCTTTGGTTCCCCACCGGATATACCCAGAGATGTTCCAGTCACTGATTTCAGTGGTCCATACCATGAAATGTCCTTTGCAGTGGGAGTGTGGGTCCTCCAAAGTACCCATGTTCTTGGAGTCTCTTCCTTGTGGTTCCTGGCACCCACCCCTCCCTGGCTCCCCAAGTGAGGAGGGAGGGCAGGCAGATGTGTGAGATCCCAGAGAACTGGTCCCCAGGATGTGGGGCCCTGCAGGGAGGCCCAAGTTCTCCCCCTTTCTGTTCACCCCCTTTGGTTATCCCTTTGGCACCCTCCCCCACATGGGTGTGAGTACACAAACTTCCAGAGGTGGAGACTGAGGGAGGTAGAGAGAGGGATCTGGAAGGGGAAGGCCCCTGGGGTTCCAGCCCCTGAAAGCAGGTGGAATCAGCTCTCTTCTCCCTCCATGGCTCTGCCCCCCGCCCCCCCGCCAGGTGGGGAGAGGAGACACTGCCTGATGGAAGGACGCTCAAATACTGGGTGAGTCCCTGCGCGGGGTGCCCTGCGACCGCTGCCTCCTCCCCCTCCCCCCACGCACAGCCCCCCTCACCGCCCCTCCTCATTCCCAGACGGCGGCCAACTCCTGGGGCCCAGCCTGGGGCGAGAGGGGTCACTTTCGCATCCTGCGCGGCGACAACGAGTGCGACATCGAGAGCTTCGTGCTGGGTGTCTGGGGCCGCGTGGGCATGGAGGACATGGGGCACCGCTGAGGCCCTGGCACCGAGCCGGGCCGGCCGGCGGAAGAGCCCCTGGGGAGCACCCGCCCCGCCCCTCCCGACGCAGCTCCGGGCGCAGGCGGGCGCCTGGGGTCTAATCCCCGCGCGCGGGTTCCGCTGACACAGGGCCCGGCCTGGGAGCCGCGGGCAGGCGAGGCTGGCGGAGCCCCCAGACCTCCCAGCGGGGATTGGGCAGGGCCTGGCCCAGGAGGAGCGGGCCTGAAGATCCCAGGCCCCAGCACCCCATCAGGACCACTAAAGCCAGGACACCCCCAAGTCTCCAGCCCACCACCCTATCCCACCCCACCCCTGTACTTTTATTCTCCAAAGATATTTATTTTTCTTTTCACTGTTTTAAAAATAAAAAGAGTACTGATCACTGTGGTATCCTCGAACTTTGGGGAGTGGAAAGCCAGGCCGGAGATGGTGTGGCAGGTGGTTAGACAGCAGAAAGGACCACCCAAGGCCTTGCTGGTTGGCAGGGGTGGGTAGGCTAGAAATCTTAGCCTCCATTCAGCCCTAATTGCCAGTGGCTCTGGGCGCTGACCCACTTGGAGGTGGGGCATGGATGCCCTGTCCTCTGGCCCCCAGAGAGACATGGGCCCGTGGGAACCACCTTTCAGACGCTGAGTCAGCGCTGCCTGGTGGGGGAAGCCATACCCACCGATCAGCAGAACTGGCGCCGGTGCCCAGCAGGCAAGGGGGGCACAGCCCCACAGAGGCCGGAGCCTCTGTCTCTGCAGATCAGCCTCTCCAAACCACCCAGGCGAAGCCCGCCTCCCCACCCCCACCCCCACCCCGAGCAGGCCTCTCTGAGCCCTCTCCCTACCCCACCTCCCTGGGCTCCCAGCGCCAGCCCAGTCCTCTGCCCACCTTTCAAGGCCATCAGGACCCACTGCCCCAGCCTCCCCGCCAGAGCTTCTTTCCCCGGTGCGCAGGCAACCCCGGTGTCCTCACTGCCCCCACATGTCCTGCAGATTGACGGGCATTTGCACATGCTGTTCTCCAGTCTAGATGCCCTTCCATTCCATCTGCCACTTGTCCCACTATTTCGAAGCCAACTCCGGGGTTCTTTCATTCAGATAGTAGCCGATGGGGCTGCCGAGGTGCCAGGTATTGTGCAACGGACCCATGCTTTCCCAAACCACGCCCCCCGCCCCCCAGCATGGCCTCGGCACCTCCTCCCTGGACTCATCTGGCCCTGCCCTTTCACCCAGTATTTCCCTTATCTGAGAGCTTGCCTTCCTCCTCTGGGCTGGAAGTTCCTTGAGGGCAGGGACTGGGTCTGGTCCATCAGGGGTCTTGTCCCTCCCGGTACCCACACCTGGTATAAGGTGGCATTACAGTTTGTGGAACGGGTGAGTTAATATGCCCTGTTCTTCCCCTCCACTCGGCTCCCAAGACAGCCCCCCCAGCCCAGCCCTCCGGCCCTGACCTCCCCAGCCCCAGGGGACGGAAAGGCAGGGGGAGCCCGCGTGGTGGGAGGCAGCTGGAGGTCCTCCTCCCGGGCGGCAGCCCCTCAGGGCCAGCCGCCTCCCGGCATCACCTGAAAAGAATGCGGGGCTCCCGATAAGCGGCCGCCTTTGTCTCATTTCCTGTTTGCCAGGACGTCCCGGGCCGGCTCCCCTGGCCGGCCCGCCCGTCCCCAAGGAGCCAAGGCCGGCGCCCCCCCTCCCGGCCCCCAGAGACGAGGGCGCGCAGGGAGTCCCGAGCGGGGGCGGCGGGGGCGCCAGTCCACCTCTCTCCCCTGCGCGGCTTCGGCCGCGGGGGGGGGGGGGGACACGCCCGGCTGCTCCCACCCCGCTGGAAAAACCCCCGTCCAGCCTGGAATTTTCTACAAGGACCTTTGGCGGAAGCAGTGCGGGGTGGGGAAGGGAGGGGACCAAGGGCGCGGCCGCGTCCCGAGGAGGCTCAGGCTCTGCCAACCCTGCTGGGAGGAGCGCCCAGCGCAGGGTGGTCGGCCCAGCCTTTCCTCAGTTCCGCCCGCGGCCCGCCGAGGAGCCCCAGGCCCGCCGGGCCACCCTGGAGCGGGAGAGGGTGCGGGGGAGGGCTGGGCCAGTGCCTCAGGACCCTCCATCAGCCACCCCTGCATCTCTGCTGTTGGGAATAGGCAAGGGAAGCAAACTTCTAGGGCCCCCAACCCACACCTGCCCTTGGGTGGTTCATGAAGAAATCCTGGCATCCTGGTCCCTTGCTCTGTGTTCTGAGAGTAGTCCCTTCCTCTCTCTGGGCCAAGGGCTTGGGTCTTTGGACAGACCTGGGTTTGAACCCCTGCTCTGTTGGTTACACTGGCCATGAGTCATCTTGCCATCCCAGAGCCTCTGTTTTTCTCTTTAGTGGGGATGATAGTACTCATATCCTGGTGGTGTTGGAGGATTACAGGAGACAAAGGGTGCCAAGCACAGAGCACAATGCTTGGAACCTATTAAGGGCTCAATAAATGGCAACAGCTGTAATCATTTTAAGGGCGTTGGACTTGATAATGCAAAGGCTTTCCATAATGAGCCCAATAAATATTGAGTGCTTAACTACAGCCTTCTGCTAGTGTATTGTTCTGAGTGCTTTACATGTATGATCTCATTTAATCCTAGAAACAGACAAACTCCTATTTCCTTATTTTGCAGATAAGGAACAGAAGCATAGGAGAGTCTGAATGTTCGTTGCTGCAGGATTCAAACCCAGGCGGTCTGAATCCGCACACTAGTCCGTCTTGTATTAGTAGTGTGGGTGATTGGTAGTGATGGTCCAATGTCCCTTCCCAAGTCCTTTCCCTGTTTGGAAAACTCATTCATCCTTTAAAATTCAGCTGAAATATTCCTCCTCTGAAAAGGCTCTCGTGGCCCCCATCTTCTGGCCCACCAGGGACTCCAAGATATATCCTTGGCAGAGACAGAGTACCTGTTGACAACCTTTGTTCCCACAAAGAGATGAAGCAGGAGGGACATTTTTTTCTTAGCCCCATCCTTTCCTATCCACTAAATGTTCTGCTCGGGCATTCATTCTGGTCTCCTGTGGGGTTCTGTGGGGCCCCAGGGCACCTGAGTGTCGTCTCCCCGGAGCTGCTGAGTTACATCTCTTCTTGAGCACTAATGCCTCACGTCTTCCTGGCATCTTGCCAAAGCCCCGTCCTTGCCTGGTGCCCATTAAGGGAAAGGAATTCATGCTTACTGAGCCTGCAGTGGGCCAGGCCTTGGGCTGGGCGCTTCACAGCTTTAGCTCATCTGAAGTTAGGCACACCGCTGTGAGAAAGTGTATCTTTGGAAACCAGTGTCAACCCGAGGTGACTCTCAGAATCTAAGGGAGAGGCGAACTTCTAGACTGTGAGCAGAGCTAGTGGGCCCAAGCGCTGCCAGAACCAGGGACCCGAATACTGCTGGGATGACTGATTGTCCCTCTCTCTCCTCAACCTTTCTCTCTACAAACTAACTGCCATGAGGAAAGGACATGGGGCCAGTGACACTCCTGAACCTTTCGGCCCAGAGGCATTTTCTCAGTTCTGATTCATAACAAAACAGAACAGACCAGGGAAGGCTTCTGACTGGCCTGGCTGGAGGCAGGTGTCCACCTGTGGGCCAATCACCTGTGGTTGGGGGACAGGATCATAGGAGCAGGGACTGTCCTTGCTGAAACAGTGTTTAGAGGAGGAGGAGATCCCCCAAAAAGGAGAGGGCTGCCGTACCAGGCGAAGGGAGCAAAGCCGAGCAGATGGCAGAACAATGTCCACCACAGCTAGGGACTACTGTTACTGCCATTGGATTGACAAGGAAGTCGAGGCTCAGGGAGGGGGGTGACTGGTCAGGTCATGCAGTGGAGAAGTGGTTGAGCTGGATACAGACCACACTGCCTTCCAATGGATTTGTAGATCAAGCTAGAGAGATGCCTTTGTAAGTCAAAGAGGGATTCCTACCCCCCCACACACACCCGGCTTCTCGCTGCTGAGCCCTAGGAGATAACTTCTAGAATTCCACCCACTTCATGAAAATTCTGTGACACTAACCTGGGAGGCAGTCTCTTCCCAAAGTGAAGCAAGGCTGAGTTCCAGCAGCCCCTGGAGAGCAGAGTCCTGCTTCCTGTTCCAAGGGGCGCAGCGTGGCTCACATCTCACCGCAATGAGATGGTCAACAGAATATGTCACTTTATAGATCAGAGAGATGGGTGCCAAGTGAGCCAGACTGGACATATGCTATAGGTAAGGACTGTTATTACCCCCATCTACAGGGAGGAAACCAAGGCTGGGGCGGGGAGGGGCGGAGGGAAAGTGAAGTGTCTCCCCCAAGGACACATTGCTAGGAGGTGGTAGAGAACTTCAGTTGTCACACCCCAAAGCCTGGGTTTTCTCTACGCTCTGTCCTTGTCCACACGCAGCCCCTCTTCATCTCGTACCCAAGCAGCTCTGTGGCCTCCAGCTCCGGACACATGACCGGGACCTGAAGTTTGGGGCTCACAGAAGCTACTGGTCAGGGGGCACCTGGAGGGAGGAGGAGTGAAGTGGGTCATGAACACTCAGGTCAGCTTGGCCTGGGGCTGCAGGGAGGTGTCAGGGTCTGCAGAGTGGGAGCCAAATCACTGCTCATCCTGGAAAGCCAAGTTCAAAAGCCTCCTCCTCTGAGAAGCCTTCCTGACTCTGTATCGTCATCGTCATGGTCGGTGTCTGAGCTCCCGCCCCCACCCTACTTTCTCCAGCACAGTACTCCTTCCTGACTGTAGGCTTCTCTGTGCTCTCGGTATCGCCCATCCACTACTGGGCACGGAAGAGACACAGGAGCTGTTGGTCCGGAGAGAAGAGGAATCAGTGAATGAATGGATGGACACTGGCAGGGCCAGGGGGCCCGGTCGCCCTTGGCAGCAGGGCCCCCTAGTGGCCGAATCCACAGGTCGCCCTGCCACAGCCCAGAGAGAGAGTGAAGAGAAGGCAGCCAAGCGGACTCCCGGACCTGAGCAGCTTTGTGTGTTGTGTATTTTACATACATTCCCTCATAACTGCCCTGTGAGGACTGGAGACTGGCCCAAGGGGACAGAGAAGGAAGGGGCAGACCTGGGAATGGCTCTCAGTCTTGTTGGCCTTCTGCACCTCTCCCCCAGATGTTGTGCCCCTGCCTGGCCAGGAGAGGCTTTGGCTCTGAGGTTTCGCTCACCTGCGGCACCATCCTCCCCTCCTGCCTCCACTCAGGCCGTCCTGTCTCCCCCCAGCAACACACACTCCCTTGGAAAGCCTCTAATTTAGAGGCAGACACACCCAGGCTCAAATTCCAGCTCCCCTGGACTCCCTGAAGTTCACTTTCCACTCTGAATCTCAGGTTCCCAGCCTGTAAAATGGGAACAGTGATCTGTGCTATCCCTGTGAGCCATACATTGAGACTTCCCCTAAGAATGAGGAAATGAGAGAAACAAGCTGGGCCCACTGAGGGTCAGACAGAAGAAATTGGTATGTCATGAATCAGAGCAGAGATGTCCAAAGTCACCTTAAAGGGCCAGGCTGATGCGGTCCTGCCGCAACTGACGGGCATTAGGTGAGAGTATTGATCTATCTAATGTAGTAAAGCATCCTCAGACAAAAGTGAGTCCCCATGACCCCAAGATACTGAGTGTGTCCAGGGAGAGGCAGCTCTGGCCATTGGACCGGTAGCCATGCTGGGCATGTATTGAAATGGTCAAGGTGGGTGTTACCGATGGGTTTGAGTGCTTCCTTTCCCCACGGCAGAACGATGCTCTGGACACCTGCATGTGGTGGCTCTCTTAACCTGGGGCCATGAACCCAGGGTCTCAGCCTCAGTCGTCTTTGAGAGTAGGCAGATCTAAGAGTGAGCCAGGAGTGGGAGAATGCGGAGAGGTGCGGCCTGTGGCCAGCATGTGTCAGGGAGTGCACACCTGCCTAAAGGTATTCCCAATCGATGACTTAAAAACACGATGCCAACCTGCATCACTCAGGGCCCCAACAGGCAACAGATGGCATGCTCTAATTAGGGAAATCGGGGCAGAGCTTATTTCCAAAGGGACTAATGACAAAGCAGGGTGTAGGGGAGTCACAGGAGAGAGGGGAAGATCCTGGGGGAGCAGCAGCAGAGTTTTTAGCCCTAGACCTTCAGGGTCAGAGGTGACCAGGACTCAGATGGAAAGAGCTTCCAGAGCAGAGGTGCCCTCAGGGAGAGCTGGGGAATAAATACCTCAACTCCCCCCCCTTCCCTCTGTCTCATCCCCTGGTGGGGCCCCCATTTACCAAAACCCCACAGGATCCCCAGCCGTGGGCTTTTAAATGAACAAAAATATACGTCTCTCTTATTTAAAGCACCGTTTTTAGAGTCTTTGTAAGATCAGCCCAACCCTAACCTTACAATCATAAAAGAAAACTTCTGCCAAGAAGATATAATAATCATGAATTTATGTGTCTCATGAACTTATATTTATTTTGGTGAAACCATATAGAGCAAATCTGGCAGAATTGTCAGGAGAAAGTCATGAGTCTATAAACAAAGTGGGAAGTGTTAATTAAACTTTCATAAAACCAATGGCTCAAGTAGCAAAACATTAGTAAGGATACGGAAGTTTGAACAATATAATTAAGGAGCTTCCTTCCTAGGTAAACATAAACTTCACAGCCCCCACACAGAATATCCATTGTTTTCAGGCTCAAATGGAACATTTAAAGAAATACCACATAGGTGGCATAAAGAAAGTTGACGATTTTTTCAAAGAATCAGTATCACTGCCCTGTTCTCTAATTCCAATATCATAAAATCAGAAACCAACAATAAAAAGTTGGTCAAGGAAATCCAATACATTTTGTAACTTAAATGCTCATTTCTGCATAATTCACCACATAAGGAGAACCTCATAATGGAAATTACAAGATATTTAAAACTGAATAACAATAAAGCTAAAGTGGAACTTGGAGGGAAAATTCTAGCCTGAAATGCATTTATTAAAAACAGGAAGGATTGGGGCGCCTGGGTAGCTCAGTTGTTAAGCGTCTGCCTTCGGCTCAGATCATGATCCCGGGGTCCTGGGATTGAGCCCTGCATCAGGCTCCCTGCTCAGCGGGGAAGACTGCTTCTCCTTCTCCCACTCCCTCTGCTTGTGTTCCTGCTTTCGCTATCTCTCTCTCTGTCAAATAAATAAATAAAATTTTTAAAAAAATAAAAAATAATAAAAACAGGAAGGATTGGCAACAATGAAATAAGTGTCTAACTAACTCGAGACTTTAGGACAAGACCATCAGAAAACTCGAAGAGAGCCAAAAAAAGGAAATAATAAAGCAGGAAGGACCGCCATGGAAACCAACAAAAAGTTGAACTCTTTAAAAAAAGGGTTAGTAAATTCTTTTCAAAGCCTCAATAAAATAAACAAATTATTAACACATACTACACAATATCGAGAACAAAAAAGGAAGGATGGGACTGGAGATGCAAACAAGGTTTTTTAAAAAATCACTTAAAAACACCATGGGGATCTTCAGTTCTGGCAGGATGTCAAATGAAGATAATAAGAAAATCCCAGGAAATGAACCCAGAAGGAAGAAGTAGCTTGTAAGAAGTGGAGAGCAAAAAAAAAAAAAAAAAAAGAAAAACAAGAAAAAAAAAGGAGAATTAAAAAAATGAAAAAAAAAAAAAAAAAAGATTAAGCATGGGAAATTCAAATGAGCATGGACTTCATAAGAACAATTTTACAGACTGATTTGAGGAATAAAATAAACAAGGTAAGACTAAAAACTAGGGAACAATCAAATTATAGGCAGGAAGCTATGATCAGAGTTCAAAAGTAATCTAAGGCCCTTGATTCTTCTAGAGGAGGATATTGATTAACGTTAGACTTTGTTAAGTTGAAGTGTGCATGTTAAAATTCTGAGCATGACTAATGAAAGAACAGAAATAGAATGTATTCTAAACCCGCAGAGAGGAAACAAAGGGACTGAAGACAGTGCAGCCCGTCTACCTCCAGGCAGGAAGTGACAAATAAAAGAAGCAAAGGAGAAACTTGGTGTGGCTGCCAGTTTCCAAGATGGTCTCAGTGACCCCTGCCTTCTGGGACCTAGGCCCATGTGAAGTCTCCTCTCATAATGTGTGAGTGGGACTTAGTGACTTGTTCCTGTACCATAGAATATGGCAGAAGTGATGGTATGTCACTTCCAAGCAGGGCTGGCTTTCTGGGAGTACAACCCATGCTTTCACAAAGGGCACTGTCCCCAGAAGGGCTCCATGCTTGGATTAGTGCTCTGCTCTCGCTGACTTGAAATTCCTAATCATTTTTTATTTTATTTTATTTTTTTTAAAGATTTTATTTATTTATTTGACAGAGAGAGACACAGCGAGAGAGGGAACACAAGTAGGGGAGAGGGAGAAGCAGGCTTTCTGCCGAGCAGGGAGCCCGATGCGGGGCTCAATCCCAGGACCCCAGGATCATGACCTGAGCAGAAGGCAGATGCTTAACGACTGAGCCACCCAGGTGCTCCCCTAATAATTTTTTAATAAGGGACCCCACAAATTACGTAGCCAGTTTTGCTTCCAAGATCAGGTTATAAATAGGGCTGCCAGATAAAATTCAGGAAGACCAGTTAAATTTAAATTTTGAATAAGCAATGAATAATTTTTTAGTATAAATATAGCCTGTGCAAATATTGAAATATTATCTGAAATTTAAATTTAACTGGGCATCCTGTATTTTTATTGGCTAACTCTGGCAACCCTAATAGAAAAGACCCATGGCTTTCATTTTTGGTTGCTCTGTGTGTGTGTGTTATCTCTTGGATCGCTCACTCAAGGGAGGCCATATCACAAGCCATGTCACAAGCATGGAGAAGTTCAAGGGGCGAGGAACTGAAGCCTCCTGCCCCTAGCCATGGGAATGAACTTGGAAGCAGATCCTCAACAGACCCTTCAGATGGCTATAGCCCAGCCGACAGCTTGACTGCACCCTCCCAGACACCCTGAGCCAGAATCACCTGGCTACGTGGTTCCCAGATTCCTGACCCTAAGAAATGAGGTGAGATAATAAATGTTTGTTGTTTTGAAATGCTCAGTTTGGGGGTAATGATACACGTGGTAAATGGAAAACACAAAAGAGGATTTAGAAATAAAATTTTAAAAGCCGGTAATCACAACAAATGTAAATGGACTGGTTTCACCAGTTGCTAGATTATCAGAGGGAAAGAAAACCCATAATCGAGCTGTATGCTTGCTGTTCATGAGAGACATATCTAAAACAGAGCTATGGAAATACTGAAAGCAAAGATATGAAAAAAGACACCATCCATTGTCTGACCAACAACGTGCGTGAAACATTTTGCACTTCACTACTGAGGACGCCCAGTTTTTTTCAGGGACTAGGCAGAAATCTGTTGGTCCAGGAGGAGTGTCTGTCCCCCAGCCCCAGTTAATTTTCTCGTGATGTCAAAGTACGAGCCACAGAGGATGAATCACGATTTGGTTGAAGCCAATTGTAGAACCTCTTTTCTCTCCGTTCGGTGATTAGGGAAAAGATGCTCATGTGCCCCTGTTCTGGAAACTGGGATGTAAAGGGAAATTTGGGAAGTGCTTTTTTCCTTTCTCCTTCTGCCTGGTGCATGGACACAATGCCTCAACATGCAGCAGCCCTTTTTGCAATCTTGATATAACCGTGAGCACCAAGGCCCACAGGCTAATGCTGATGGAGAGGAGACACCGAGCAAGCCTGGGTACCTGATGGCATCATGAAGCAGCTAAGATAATGCCAACAATGGCCTGACTTCGGGATTTTTGTTACTTAAAGAAAACATAGCCCAATTTATTTCAGGCTCTGTAGTTGGGTTTGTTACTTGCAACTAAAAGCATTTCTAATAGGCACAGCAGGCAAATACCAAGCCAAAGGGAGCTGGTGTAGCTTTATAAATAGCAGATGAAATGGACTTTAAGTTAAAAGGCATCATTATGGATAAGAGCGTCCTTACATAATGATTAACAAGAAAAATGTTATCAAGGAGATATAATTCTGAACTTCTTTGAACCTAACAGCCTAGCCCACAGATTATATAAAGCAGAGTCTGGGGCACCTGGGTGGCTCAGTCAGTTAGGCATCTGCCTTCAGCTCAGGTTATGATCCCAGGGTCCTGGGATCAAGCCCCGCGTCAGGCTCTCTGCTCAGCAGAGAGTCTGCTTCTCCCTTTCCTTTTGCGCGCTCTCTCTCTCTCTCAAATAAGTAAATAAGATCTAAATAAAATTAAAAAAATAAAAATATATAAAGCAGAGTCAGCAAACTTCTCCTATAAAAGGACAGATAGTAAATATTTTAGACATCGTAGGCCATCCAGCCTCTGTTCAACTACTCAACTTTGCCATTGTAGCAAGAAAAAAGTCACAGAGAATGCATAAACAAATGAACATGGCTGCATTCCAATAAAACTTTATTTATAAAAACAAGGAGTGGGCCAAATTTGGTTCACAGACCACATAGTTTGATGACCCCTGATAGGAAGTGAAACTTGAGGCAATTTCAAAGAGACATGGATGGATCCATAATCCTCCTGAGGATCTTATCTTTCCTTTCTCCATAGTTACTAAATCAAGTGGCCATAAGATTAGTAAATATGTAGAATATTTGAATAACACAATTAAGAAGCTTGATCAAACAGAAAAATTGGCATTCTTTTCATCCAGTGTGAGAACATTTACAGAAATTGTTCCCATACTAGGTCATGAAGCAAGTCTGCCAAGGAGTGAACTGATATCACATAGACCATTTTCTACGACCAGAATCCACTGAAATGAGAAAACGATAACAAAAAGGTAAACTTATGTTTGAAAGGCGCCTGGGTGGCTCAGTCGCTAAGTGTCTGCCTTCGGCTCAGGTCATGATCCCAGGGTCCTAGGATCGAGCCCCGCATGGGGCTCCTTGCTCAGCGGGGAGCCTGCTTCTCCCTCTGCCTCTGCCTGCCACTCCCCCTGCTTGTGCTTCCTCTCTCTCTGTCAAATAAATAAATAAAAATCTTTTTAAAAAATTAAAAAATTGTAAAAGTCGGAAAAAAAATTAAAAAATTTAAAAAAAGTAAAATCAAATCTCCAAATACTTAATGGGACAAAGAAAAATACAAAATATAAGAACTGGTTGACAACGAAAGAATTACATTTTGAAATTTCAGTGCAGCTAAAACAATCCTTGAGGGGATGTGCATCCTTTTAAATGCCTATATTAAAGATTGCGCCTTAATAAAGATTGCACATTAGTGACTTGAGCATTCAATTTAGGACGCTAGAGAAAGACAACATAATAATGCCGCCCCCCAGTAGCAGGAAATAATAAAGATAAGAGAAAAAATCAATAAAACAGAAAACAAAGAACCAACACAGATGATCAATAAAGCAAATGACTAATAAAAAGATACATTTGTAGCAGGACTGATTAAGAAAAAAGAGAAAAGGCCCAAATAAATAATGAAAAGAGGGAGTTAGCTAGAGAAAGATTTTTTTTTCACCATAAGAAAAACTTTGTACAAATAAATTGGAAAATGAAGATGCAGTGGGTAAATATTTACAAAATATAAGTAATCAAAACTGACTTAAGGAATGGAAATGAGAAATAAAACATAATACTAAAGAAATAGTTGTTCAGATTGTTCTTTTAAATCTCTCCTGGATCTGTAGTGATCATATCCTTTTCATCCTTAGTATTTACTTATTTGTGCCTTTCCTTTTATATATATAGATCAGCCTCAGAGGTTTTACTATTTTATTAATCTTTTCAAAGAACTCACTTTTGGCTTCATTAATCCTCTCAGTTGTATCTTTGTTTTCTGTTTTATTAAGTTTTGCTCTCATCTTCATCATTTCTTTGTCCTGCTTTCATCAGGTTTATTCTCTGGTTCTTTTTAATTTAAGGTATAGACTTTTTCAGCGTCCCTGTCAGTCATCACCCCCATTGTCCCAGAGAAAACCACTATTCTGACTTTTGTCATTGTAGATTAATTTTGTCTGCTTTAAAAAAATTTTTTTTAAAGATTTCATTTATTTATTTGAGAGAGAGAGCAAGCGAGTGAGAGAGTGAGCATGAGCTGGGGGGAGAGGCAGAGGGAGAACCTCACTCCCCGCTGAGCAGGGAGCCCGATGAGGGACTCCATCCCAGGCCTCTGAGATCATGACCTGAGCCAAAGGCAGACGCTTAACGACTGAGCCACCCAGGCGCCCCAATTTTGTCTGCTTTTAAGTTTCATGCAAATAGAATTATGGAGTATTTACTCTTTCTGGCTTCTTTCACTCAACATTCCGTCTGTGAGCTTCCTCCGTGTCATCGCCTGTTACAATAGCTGTGTGTATGTGCTTGTGTATGATGTGTTTTGGGGTGTAGCATCCCATTGTATGAACATACTACAACTTATTCATGCATTCGACTGCTGATGAACATTTGGGTTGTCTCCAGAAGTGTGTTTTTAAATTTCCAAACATGATGGAATAGTTTCTTGCTATCAATTCTTAAAAGCATTTTGGTCAGAGATAATGGTGTGTGTGACTGGTGTGTAAGACTTGCTTTATGGCCTAGAATGTGGCTTAGTGTTTGTTAAATGGTCCACGTGTGCTTGGAAAGAATGAGTGTTGGGCATTGGCTTCTCTTTATGTCAGTAAGTTGAGCTTGTTTACTGTGCTGTTCAAACCTTCCATGCCTTTCCTAATTTTTTTCTGATTAGAAACAGCACTCAATAATAAAGAGAGGTGTTTTAAACTATCCCACTTAGAACTGTGTATTGTCGATTTATTATTACTACTAAAATATAGCTTGTATCTACCACATTACCTTTTGCTTTCTGTTTGTCTCACCTTTGCTCTACATTGCGTTCTCCTTCCTTGCCTTTTTAAAAGTAGACTGTTTTTTTAATTTTATATAAATATATATTTATTTATTTACTTAGAGCAAGTGAGAGAGAGAGAGAGAGAGAGAGCATGAGCAGGGGGAGGGGCAGAGGGAGAGGGAGAAGTAGGCTCCCCGCTGAGCAGGGAGCCTGATGGGCGACTTGATCCCAGGACCCTGGGATTATGACCTGAGCCGAAGGCAGGCGCTTAACGAACTGAGCCACCCAGGTGTTTGTTTTCTTATTCCACTTTTTCTGTCTGCTGGTTTGGAAGTCATTGATCCTCTTCTTATTCTTTGAGTGACTCCCTTAAACTTCACCTTGCACCCTTAGCCCGGCTTATATTCAGTATCCCCACCGTCCTGCCAAACGGTAAGAGCACCTTGGAACACTAACCCTGATATCCATCCCTTCCACCTGCCCCTTCCAACGTTCATTTCTGTCTGTCCTTTTCTCGGTCCACAAATTTGCTTTCATGCTCAAAATGCCATATGTTTGTTTAGGCTTCCCTACATAGTTATCACGGCTCTTTCTCAACATTCCTTCATCTCACAGTTGTCTTCTTTGATCATTTTTCTGCATTCCAAAGTGCATCTTTGGAAGTTCTTTTAATGTAGGTCTGTTGGAGGTGATTTAAAAAAAATTTTTTTTTAATTTTGAGATTACTGTATCTAAGAGCTGGGGAGAGCAGCGGCCCTGAAACCATTTTAACTCCCTTGCAAGGTCCCCGTGCAGAGGAGGAACCTCGGTGGTTTCCCCATCCTGCTCCGGCCGCATCAGCTCCTGGTTGTGGTGCTGAACCCACATGTGCCTGAGGTAATGCCGCTTGAAATGTGTACCCCTACTAGCTCGGTGTTCGGCTCACGATTTTGTTTGTTGTTGTTTTTTTTAAAGGTTTTTGTTTGTTTTAAAGATTCTATTTATTTATTTGACAGAGAGAAAGAGCTCGCACAAGCTGGAGGAGCGGCAGGGAGACGGAGAAGCAGGCTTCCTGCAGAGCGGGGAGCCCGCCGCGGGGCTCGATCCCAGGCCCCTGGCATCATGACCTGAGCCCAAGGCAGACGCTTAACCGACTGAGCCACCCTGGCGCCCCCATGCAAGCTTTTATAACTTTGCTCCTTTTGTGCATATCCTTGAGCAGTCGACAGTACTGTTTTGCCTGTTTTAAATCTTCATATGATGTATCATATGCTGCACGTCTCTCTGCCTTTTCTGTGCAATATCATGAGGTTCGTCCGTGTTAACACACACCACCTCTCTTAGACTCGGGCAGCTGGGACCCTGGACCCCCACCACCGGCCCTCCTCCATGGGTTAAGGACCCCCACCCACAATCCTGCTCTCCTTCTAAACCCTGAATCCTGGATTTCCTCTGCCCCCAAGGCCCAGAGCCTCTTTCCAAGGCCAGGGCAGTAATTTCCCTAGAGTTTTCCTCCTGAGGTGACCACGCAGCCAAATCTACCCTAATTCTAAGGGCTGGCCAGGTTGGCTGTTGTGGGAGGGTGGGGTTCGTGGACAGAGTTGGGACAAATAGACTGAAGAGTCCACAAGCATGTGTGCGTGAGGTTCCTCCCTGTGTGGGATGGAGCCAGAGTGGGAAGAGAATAGAAGAGGGTCCTCAGCCGCCAGATTACCCTTGCCCTGGGCCTCATAAATGTTAGGGGCAGCCTATCAATCAATATATATCTCTCTAGTTCGTTCATCTTAACTGTCTACTTTGTAGCTCTAACAAGATTGGCTTGTACATTATTCTGTTGTTTCCAATTTTCCACTCTACATGGTGTTGTAATGAACATTCTTGTACTTGTCAAGAGCTGGGATTTATTTCCAGAATTGAATTGCTAGGTTGGAGAGTATGCACATGCTGGACTTTACTCGATTTTGTCAGATTGCTTTTCAAAGTGGTTATAATTAAAACTCTCTTTAGCATTTACAAGAGGCCCATTGTTTCACATATTCCTCAACACTTAATATAGTCGGACTGGAAATGTTGTTTGTGTTACCAACTTGAGGTCTGAAATTCTATCTCGTTGTTGTTTTAATTGGCATTCCAATAATTACAAGTAAGGTTAAACATCATTTCACATATATTTGTATTGTTTACTTATTTATATCTTGTACATGTTTTTCCACTGAGTTGTTTGTAATCTTTTTACTGATCTGTAGAACTTCGTGATGAAGCCTGGATACCAATGCTTTGTCTATTGTGTTCATTATATGTGTATCTTCTCCCAGCCTTGTGGTCTGGGTTTTGTTTATCATATTTTGGCTATACAATACTTTGGAATTTTAATGTTGTCAAATCTATCAGTATTTTCTTTATTGTTTATGCTTCTTAAACTTGGTTAAGAATTCTTCAGTCATGAGGTCTAGAAAAGATTTTTATTTCAAAGTTTTCTTTTTCATATGTAGTATCCCTCTGCACTGACTTTGGTGATCAGAGAGATATAGGAGTGCAATTCTCTTTTTTCCACATGGAAAACCAATTTTCGCACCACCATTTATTGGAAGGAACTGGTTTAAGTTATCTCTACACCCAACATGGGACTTGAACTCATGACCCTCAGATCAAGAGTTGTATGCTCTACCGACTGAGCCAGCCAGATGCCCCATAAAAGGAACTGGTTTAGGGGCGCCTGGGTGACTCAGTTGGTTAAGCATCCAACTCTTGATGTCAGCTCAGATCTTAATCTCAGGGCCATGAGTTTGAGCCCTGTGTTGGGCTCCATGCTGGATGTGGAGCCTACTTATAAAAAATAAAGATTAAAAAAAAGGAATTGGTTTAAATGCCCCTTCTGACTTACGTTGAACCTCCAGTCTGCATACCTCTGTCTCTGAGCCCTCCATTCTGCCCCATTTATTTATTTGTACATCCCTCTGCCAATATCTCCCCGTCTCAATTACTTTAGTTGGATAAGTCCTGACATCTGAAGGGTGATTCTCCTCACTGTGTTCATTTTCTTCAAGGTTGCTTGGCTACCCTTGGCTGTTCCTTCATATGACTTTAGGATAATGTTTCCAAAAATATTAATTTAAAAAACACCTTATTTAACCTTTTTTTTTTAAGATTTTATTTATTTGACAGAGAGAGACTCAGCGAGAGAAGGAACACAAGCAGGGGGAGTGGGAGAGGGAGAAGCAGGCCCCCCGCCAAGCAGGGAGCCCAATGCGGGGCTTGATACCAGGACCCTGGGATCATGACCTGAGCCAAAAGCAGACACTCAATGACTGAGCCACCCAGGCGCCCCTTTATTTAACCCTTTGACATTGAAATAAATTTATAGATTAATTTGGGGAGAATTCATGTCTTTACAGTCAAGTCCCTCCTTCTACAAGCAGGTTATACCTCTCTATTTCTCTGTGTCTCTTGAATGACCATCAATCAAGCCTTCTAATTTTCTCTATAAACATCTTGCACATCTCTTAGATTTATTCTTGGGCACTTAACGGTTTTTGTGCCTTTTATAAATAGCACGTGTTGTCTGTCGTTGGTATTTAAAAGTGAGATGGCTGAACCATCCAGAATGTAAAGGGTTTGGGATTTTACCCCAGTCAGACTCTTAGCTACCACAGTATCAGGGATGCTGCAGAAGACACGAGACTTCTGGGTCAGAGACAAAGGACATCATTGCTCATGGCTCAGCAAGAAGCATGTGCCTCATGTTTGGGCCAGCAGCTCCTCTGGCTCCCCAATTCCCACAGGGGTGCTGCACATGGACTCAACAGGTTTGCATATTCACTGAAGAACACTGAGCTCTTTGCTGCAGAGGAAGACATTATCTTCAATACACTGGACAATAAGCAAATTTGCCTTCTGCTCCGGAGGGAGATAATTACTCTATGTTCTGAAGATGGTTGATATAAACATCCTTGAAGAGATTGTCTCCATCCCCCCGCCCTCGCCAAAAAAAAAGATAGTCCCAAACAAAAGGTCAATTAGAGTCTCTGTTTGCAAAGCATCCAGAAATGCAACTGACCCATGGAATATTGTCTCTCAACATGAATCCTCTCAATAATTTTAACAGCTTGCTTGTAGAATCTCTTTGATTTTCTAGGTAGACAATCACATGATCTACAAATATATGATGACCATTTTGTTTCTTCCTTTTCAAAAGTTTGTACCATTTATTTCCTTTTGTTTCCCTTATTGCACAGGCTAAGGAATCCAGGGTAGCTTTGAACAGAAATAGAGATAGTGAATATCCTTTTTAGGTTTCTCACTTTAAAGTAAATTCTTTTAAGTTTTTATCATTAAGTGGTACTTTTACTGCAGGTTCTGGAAAGATGCCCTTTACCAAAGTATCACATTAAGGAAGTTCCCTCCTAGTCCTAGTTTGCCAAGAATTTTTATAAACTGCTTTATTTTATCAAATGCACTTTCTCCATCTGTTTTATGTGATCATAGGATTTTTGTGTCTTTTAATCCGTTAATGTTGAGACTTAAAATAATAAGGGCGCCTGGGTGACTCAGTTGGTTAAGCGACTGCCTTCACTCAGGTCATGATCCTGGAGTCCCAGGATTGAGTCCCACATCGGGCTCCCTGCTCAGCAGGGAGTTTGCTTCTCCCTCTGACCCTCCCCTCTCTCATGCTCTCTTTCTCTCAAATAAATAAATAACATCTTTAAAAAATAATAATAATAAGGGCACCTGGGTGGCTCAGTCTGTTAAACGTCCAGCTGTTGGTTTCTGCTGGGGTCATGATCTCAGGGTCGGGGGATCAGCCCTGCATTGAGCCTCATGTCAGGCTCTGTGCTCAGCACAGAGTCTGCTTGAGATTCTCTGTCTCCCTCTTCCTCTGCCCCTCCCCCCCGCTTGCTTTCTCTTTCTCTAAAATAAACAAATATTTAAAAATAATAATAATTTTCTTTTTTTAAAAAAGATTTTATTTATTTATTTATTTGAGATCGAGAGAGCACGGGTGAGTGGGGAGGAACAGAGCGGGAGGGAGAGGGAGAAGGGGAAAGAATCTCAAGCAGACTCCACACTGAGTGCCCCACGCTGGGCTTGACCTCATCACCCTGAGATCATGACCTGAGCAGAAACCAAGAGTCTGACACTTAACTGACTGAGCCACCCAGGCACTGAGACTTAAAATAATAATTTTCTAATGTTGAAATATTCTTGCATTTATGGAATATATCCAACTTGGTCATTATGCATTTTTAAATATGTTGCTGTATTTAGTTTGGTAGCTTTCTATTTAGGATGTTTGAATCTATGTCATAATTGAGATTGACCTAAGATCTTCTTTTTTTTTTAAGATTTTATTTATTTATTTGACAGAGAGAGAGAGAGCACGAGCACAAGCAGGGGGAACAGCAGACAGAGGGAGAGGGAGAAACAGACTCCCCACTGATCAGGGAGCCCAATGCAGGACTCGATCCCAGGACCCTGGAATCGTGACCTGAACTGAAGACAAACACTTAACCGACTGAGCCACCCAGGTGTCCCTGACCTAAGATCTTGTCTCAAACTTCCTTGTCTAAATTGAATATTAAGGTTCTACTAGCCACAGAAAATGCAATGGATAGTTGTCCCTCTTTTTCTACTTTTTGGAGCAATTTGGATAAGATATGGACTGCTTGCTCTCTGAATACGTACCTGAGCCCAAGGTACTTGATTGTTTTTTTTTTTTTTTTTAAGATTTTATTTATTCATTCGAGACAGAGATACAGAGAGAGCATGAGCAGGGGGAGAAGCAGAGGGAGAGGGAGATGCAGGCTCCCTGCTGAGCAAAGAGCCGGACGTGGGGCTCGATTTCAGGACCCTGGGATCATGACCCAAGCTGAAGGCAGACGCTTAACCATCTGAGCCACCCAGACGCCCCAAGGTACTTGATTGTTATAGCCACGTGCCACCCCGAGTGGATGGGAGAGGCAGGACTGAGACTGAGAGCCGCTCCCTGTGAGAGGAGGGCCCGACCATCTGCTCCTGCAGGCGGTGAAGGAGGTTCAATTAGAAGGTCCCACAGCTCCCACCCTAAGCCAAGGCCTTTGCAGTCTTCACTTTACATCATCAATAATAATTACTGTTTTACTTTATTCCCAGCATATCAGAATCAGGCCAAGGAGGAGAGGGACTATTGAAAGGAGACCTCCTTGGAAGCCCAAAGTGGCAGAAAGCTCAGGCAATTGATTGGCCAGTAATCAACACAGTAATTAACTAGAGAAATATTTTGCAAAGTATGGCGCAAGCACCATCGCTGTGGATGCTATTTGGTGGCAAATAAATAAGCCTCTGTTATCTTAAGAATGATGTATATAGATTAGAAAATATAACTGTATAAGTACAAACAACAAGAGCTACAACTATAACATCAAACTTGCAGTTTGCTACCGATGGTGTAGGACTAGCATAGTCAATTTAAATAAAAATAATACCATAAGTAAATATTCTTTCTACTGTAGGCTTGAGGTGGGCAAGTCATGAAACCCGGGAAGGTGGTGCTGGTCCTGGCCAGACCCTACTCCCGGTCATCGTAAAGAACATGGATGATAACACCTCAGACCATCCCTACAGCCATGCTCTGGTGGCTGGAATTGACCGCTGTCCCCACAAAGTGACAGCTGCCATGGGCAAGAAGAAAACCATCAGGAGGTCAAAGATCAAGTCTTTTGTGAAAGTTTATAACCACAGTCACTTCATGCCCACAAGGTACTCTGTGGACATCCCCTTGGACAAAACTGTCATCAATAAGGATGTCTTCAGAGACCCTGCTCTTAAAGGCAAGACCTGACAAGAGGCCAAGGTCAAGTTCGAAGAGAGGTACCAACTGGTGAGAACAAATGATTCTTCCAGAAGCTGCGGTTTTAGATCTATATTGTTTCAGTCATTAAAAATACAAAAAAAAAAAAAAAAGTAAATATTAACACAGGTAGTAAGAAGATATGGCAAAAATTGAGATGGTGGTATGAGACTAACCAAAGTTAGGAAATAATTCAAGGAAAGGCCTGTTTAATGAATAACAAGCTAGCACTAGCCACTAACAATCCCCTGCAAAAAAAATCCACTACACATTAGGAACATACAGAGAAGGGAGAGATTAAAAAGTGAGAGGGGGCACCTGGGTGGCTTAGTCGGTTAAACATCTGACTCATGATTTCGGCTCAGGTCACGATCTCAAGGTCATGATCTCAAGGTTGTGAGATTGAGGCTGACGTCATGCTCTGTGCTGGGCGTGGAGCCTGCTTGGGATTCTCTCTCTCCCTTTCCCTCTGCCCCTCCCCTTCTCTAATTAAAAAAAAAAGTAAGAGAGAACCACTTTCTAAAGAAATTGAGTGCTCTTTTTCAAAAGGACCAGAATTCCTACTCAGAGCGTTGGTGTCTAAAGTAAATCTCTCCTTATGTTGGCCCAGGTTGGGAACCTGGGTGCCCTCTCGCCTGTCTGCCCCCTTTCCGCATGCCCTAAAATGAAGCCTGCGAATTGATCTTCCCACTCAGGAAGAGTAAGGACAAATTAAAAACATTTTCAGACATGCAAAGATTCGGAAGGCTTTCCTTCCATGCACCCCCTTTAAAAATGTTATTTGAAGATATACTCTAGGAAAACAGAGACAGACCCCAAGAAAGAGAGACCAGATTCACCCAGCAGTAGAACTGACCCACAAGTGTAATGAGTAGAAATACCAGAGGTCCATAAAGCCATCAGTCAAAATTAGAACAGGAAGTCAGAGGGTTTGGAGAAAAGTGTCTTCAAGAAGAAAATGGGCTTCATTCAACAAATAATGTAATTAAGAAGCTGGGAGATTTTAATGACTGATTAAAAAGGCATATGTTTCTTTTCTCAAGAAGAAAAGAGAAAAGCAATTCGAAACTCCAGGAGAACAAAAACTCGTATAAGAAAGTCATGGTCCAAATATGAAGGGAATGAAAATATAACATGACTTCAAATATTGAGGGAGCGTGGGAAAATACATTTGAACTTGAAGCCTGGAGCATTTCCCTTCAGGCAGCATTTAAATCATAAGACTATAGTTCCTTCTCTCTCTCTTTTTTTTTTTTTAAAGATTTTATTTATTTATTTGACAGAGAGAGACACAGCGAGAGAGGGAACACAAGCAGGGGGAGAGAGAGGGGGAGAAGCAGGCTTCCCGCCGAGCAGGGAGCCCGATGCGGGCCTCGATCCCAGGACCCTGGGATCATGACCTGAGCCGAAATCAGACGCTTAACGACTGGGCCACCCAGGCGCCCCATAGTTCCTTCTCTACGGGTCCCTGGATGCTCGTTAGCTCTTCAGAGACTAATGTTTACGTAATCATAATATTTTTAAAAAACACTATTGATTTTCAATTTTTGAAATTCAGAGACGGGCAACACACAAAACCAGAACACTTTCACTCCGGATACAGAACTAGATTCCTATGTAGTGGTTTAGCAAGAAGATTTAGGAGGAGGGAGGACAAGTGTGATAAAGGATGTCTCATCTTGCACAGCAGGAGTCAAAATTAGATGGCACAAGAAAGAAGAGCTGAAAATGGGTATCTAACCAAACTCCGGAGGCATGGTACCTTTGCCAAACTTCTCATCTTTCATAGTTGGGCATGGTGCCAGACATTGTTAGCTCAGTACCCACCCGCCCTCCTTCCCTTATTCCTAGAACCCTTGCATTTCACTGGGCACGTGGCTACCCGGAGGAACAGTCTATTCCCCAGGCTCCCTCGCAGGCACATGGCATCAGGTGACCCCATTCAGGCCAACTGGATGCAAACAGAACGGGCATGCCTCTCCACGAGCTGGAATACGGACGTGCTTGGCCATCTCTGACCCAGGCCAAGAGTTTTACCATAAACAATAATAGCTAACACTTACATATATATGTTAACTCTGTGTCGGGCAGTTCTCTAAGTGCTTGGCATATATGAGCTCCTTTAACCTAACAACGATGTGTATTCGTTTCCCATGACAGCTATAACAAAATACCAGAAACCCAGCGTCTCGGAAGGACACAAATGTATTCTCTTACAGTTCTGGAGCTCAGAAGTTTAAAATCAATGTGTCGGCTAGACCGTTTCTTTCTGGAGACTCAGGAGAGAATTTATTTCCTTGTATTTTCAGCTTCCAGCGGCACCTGCATTCCTTGGCTCATGGTCCCCTTCCCATGTCACTACAGTCTCTCACTTCCATCACCACATCTCTGATTACTATTTTGAGTTCCTGCCTCTTTTTTTTTTTTTAGAGATTTTATTTATTTATTTATTTATTTATTTATTTAATTTAGAGAACACGTGAGCAGGGGGAGGGGAGAGGGAGAGACAGAAAATCTCAAGCAGACTCTGCACTGAGCAAGGAGCCCAATGCCAGGCTCAGTCTCACGACCCTGAGATCATGACCTGAGCTGAAACCAGGAATCAGACGCTTAATTGCTTAATCGACTGAGCCACCCAGGCGCCCCTCCTGCCTCCTTCTTCTAAGGACCCTTGTGATTACATTGGGCCCACTGGAGCAGTCCAGGATAATATCCCCCTCTCAAGAATCTTCGCTGAATCACTTCTGCAAAGTCTTCTTTGCCATATGAGATAACATTCACAATTCCTGGGGATTAGGGCACGCACATCTTTGGGGGAACATTATGCTCCTTCCCTCGGGTGCTGTATTATGCCCCATTTTACAGATGGTGAAACTCAAGCACGAAGAAATTAAGTAGCATGCCCAGGGTCACACAGCTGCTTATAAGTGGCAGACCCATAATTTAAACCTGGGCAGTCTGGCGCTAGGACCTGTGCTCATGACCATGATACTCTCCTACCCGGGCAGAATTCTGGCTTCCCGATGATTGCAGAGCCACCTGGCCAGGCCTGGATGGCCTGCAGAGAAAACAAAACTTCCATCTTTCTAAGGCATTGCCGTTTGGGAGTCTTTGTCACAGCAGCTATATTCGAATACCGAAATCAATAGCTACTCTACATAATTTAAAATAATGATTTTACTCTATTTTATTCTGAGTGGTTTGAATCTATTACAAGAAAAATATACTTTTTATTCATTTACAGTGTGTTTAAGTTGGAGGGCGGGGGTGCCAATCAGTCCATATCACAACCTTGCTTAAACCCTTCAGGGACCCCACTGCCTTTGGGATGGAGTCCAAGCTCCTCAGCCTAGATTCAGGCCAGCCTGTCACCCACCTTTCTATTTCTAAACAGACCTTCGGCCATGTCTACCCCTCACCTTTGCTCATGTTATCCCCTCTCCCTGGAATCCCAACCCTTCTTTCTCTCCCACTCCTGCCCAACATGTCCCACTCAAAGCCCATCTGTGAATTCCTATTCATCCCTCATAGGCCCAGCCCAAGTTGCCTCTGGAACGTTTTTCTGTTTATCTTGCTCTTTCTCTGTCCTGTTAAAGACTTTCCTCAAATGTCTGGTGACTCAGATCGTAGTTAAAACAAAACTATCCAGTCTACACACACACACACTCACACACACACACCCCTCCTAGAAAGATCAGGTTTCTCCTTCTTTTCCTTCCCCTTGTGTGTTCCTCTATCAAAATAATCACACCACGGGGCGCCTGGGTGGCTCAGTTGGTTAAGCGACTGCCTTCTGCTCAGGTCATGATCCTGGAGTCCCGGGATCGAGTCCCGCATCAGGCTCCCTGCTCAGCGGGGGGTCTGCTTCTCCCTCTGACCCTCTTCCCTCTTGTGCTGTCTCTCATTCTCTCTCTCAAATAAATAAATAAAATCTTTAAAAAAAAAATAATCACACCAGCACACATTTACCGTGATCATTGTTTATAGCTAATATTATTTATAATTTTAGGATTTAAGTTCATTAGCAGCCTCCTGCACCAATATGTGACTCAAAATAAAAACAATCCCAAATGACAAGATACGCATAAGGACGTCTGACTGACAAAGCTCTGATTTTTCCCATGATGACCACTCTGATTTTTTGAAATATTAAAGTACGGGTATGTATGAATGTGAGTCTCCGTCTTGCTGGTGCCTGCTGCACCTGCCCGCAGTGATCCTGACACAACTCTGCAGTCCAAAGGATCCTGTGGTCGCGTCTTATAACCAGTGAAATGAGGCTCAGAGAGGTTGTGTTAGTTTCTTGTGGATGCTGTACAGATTACTGCGAACTTAGGGCCTGAAAACTACACAAGTTTTTTTCTTGCCACATTTCTGGAGGTTAGAAATCCAAAATGAGGGCACCTGGGTGGCTCAGTCGGTTAAGCGACTGCCTTCGGCTCAGGTCATGATCCTGGAGTCCCGGGATCGAGTCCCACATTGGGCTCCCTGCTCAGTGGGAAGCCTGCTTCTCCCTCTGACCCTCCCCCCTCTCATGCTCTCTCTATCTCATTCTCTCTCTCAAATAAATAAATAAAATCTTTAAAAAAAAAAAAAAGAAATCCAAAATGAGTCCAGTGGGGGCTAACATCAAGGAATCAGTGGGGTGAATTCCTCCTGGCGGCTCCAGGGGAGAGTCTGTTCTTTGCTGGCTTCCAGAGCCCGCCACCTTCCTGGCATCATTCCCACCTCTGCTCTGCCATCACACCTGCTCTTTCTGCCCCTCCTGTCTCCTTATTACAAGGCCCCTTGTGATTATATCGGGCCCACCCAGATAACGCAGGTAACTTCCCCATCGCAAGAGCCCGAATTTAGCCCCGTCTGCAAAGTCCCTTTCACCAGGTGGCATGTCACCGGTTCCCGGGATTAGAATGTGGACCTCCTTGGGGGCCACTACCCAGCCTATCACAGAAGTGAAGTGCCTAGTCCCGGATCACACAGCAGCGCGCAGCAGGGCTGGGAGTCTGACCCAGGTCTTTCTGGCCCCAAAGCCTGTGCTTCTAATCACATTTCAACACAAGGCTCAACAGACTGGGAGGGGGGCAGTTATGTCTGGGCTCACGTGCACTATCACTGTTGACCCCGGTCCTATCCCGTCCCCCACCCCCAACGCCACGAGCTCCCACTCTAATACATATGATACCCACCCCCACCCGTCTGTTCACCTGGGGGTCTCCCCAGACTAAGCAGCAGGGCCCCCCTCTTGACAGCTTACGGCCGTCGGTGTTTGTTGAGTGAATATATGAGTGAGTGAGCAGAGACTGCTGTCTCCAGCCCCTGCCCTCTGGCCCCTGCTCCAGCTTGAAGATGCTCAGTAGCTTGTGAAGCCCCCAAGGATGCCTGGCTCTGGGCCCTGCCCGCCCCCCGCCCCCCGCTCTCTCAGCGGACGTCCATCCTCTTCAAGCCACCTATACCCTGAAGGAAGACCAGCCCTTCCTGAGGAGAAGGGGCACAAAGACTGAGCACGTGGCCTGGAAACAGAGGACATGTGGTCCCTGGGTTCCTCCCGTGGGTGTGACACTTTGCTAGGAGCTCCCAGAGGCCAGTGTTGTTGGGCCTGAGGACAAAACACCGTAGCCTCCTCAGTGGCCTGCCAGACTAGGCCCTCAGAGTTCCCCATTCCGGGCCCACAACCCAGCCCCTGCTGGCCTGCCCCTCACCCCTCTGCACACCTCTGCTTGTTTTCTGATTTCTGTTCTCTAAAAGGCACCTCTGCCCTGCTCAGAGTGTTCCCATGCACAGCCCAGGCCTGTGGCAGCTTTAGCAAGTTGAAAACCCAATTATATTTTGATTATTCTAGTCCTAGGCTGACAGAGGTTACTGTAAGTCACACTGGAATTGGGAGGGATGGGGGGGCAGCACCTGGGGCCAGTGCCAGGGGATCGCACTTAAAGATGGATGTGACAGGGACCTGGGGCTCGGAGGTTCAGGATTAGATCAACAAGGCTGGGGCTGGCTGGTTCCAGGAAAGAGGTCATGTGTCACCAGTTGACAGACAGCTCAGGCAAAGCAAAGGCTTCAGGCCGGGCCTCCCTGGGCCGAGGAGGTGCCATGGCCGAGTGCCCAGCCTGGAGATGGATGACAGGAGGTCCCTGGACTCCTCTCGTGGGCACTGGTGCTTTGCCAGGAGCTCTCAGAGACTGGTGCTGTTGGGCTCAGGGACCCAACCACCGCACCCTTGTGGGTCTTCCAGAGCATCACTGGCCCCTCTTGGGATCCCGGGGTTTTCTCTGAGCATCTATGCAGACCAAACAATCGGCCTCTCCTACCCTCAGGCCATGAATGACGGAGCCAGACTTAGGACCAGAGGGACCTGAGGGCCCAGAGCCTCCTCCCTGGTGAGGGTCTGATAGGAAGAAGTATCTGTTGCCTCAGGGTAGAAGGAACCACTCCGGACCTTCGTCCTGGAAAGCAGCCATCTCTGGGGCACCTAAGGACGAAGGGGGAGTTGGTCCCTGGGATCCCTCTTAAGGGGAGACGGGACTGGCTCCGTGAAACTGCATTCTTAGCCATGACTCGTGCACCCCACGTATAATGGTTTGGGGGCCTGGGGAGCCCCTTGCTCACTGCAACCCAGGGTGGCTGGGAGGCCCTGGATTATGGCACCCTGAACTCTGGGCTGGGCTCCGCTGACGCCCACTGTCCACGCAGACACACGTGGGGCTGTACCTGTCGCTTTAGCAGCCGCACCTCGTTCACGCCGCTGTCACTTGAGTGTCCCCCACGGTCTGCCCGCCATCCCACCCTGTGCTGCAGCCCCCTCCCCAGCCCTGACATGGCAGACAGTCACAGCTCTAGCTGGGGGGGCGAGTGTGGGCGATTAGATGAGTCATTGCTGTGGGGGCAGACGTACCCAGTCCCACATACGCACAGTCGCAGAGCTGGCGACACAAAGGCGTGCCCACACGCACATTCCCACGCGCACAGGGGTACACGCCAGGGGAGCCGACACTAGTCAAAGCCCAAACCGCAGACACACAGAGAGACAGACACCCCTCCACACACACACACACACACACACACACACACACACACACACACTCGCCGTGTACACAAACACCAATACACACAAAGTAAGCCCCATACAGACACAGCCCACTCAGGGTGACCCTCAGTCATCAACCCGGAGCCTGTCCTCTGCTCACATGCACACTCACACACACGCACACACACACACACACAGTCACACACTGGATTCTCTAGACACACCCTCACAGCCCTTACTCTTAAATACAGGAAAACATAAACACACGTGCAAGTGCAGTCACACACATGCACACACACGCGTGCACACACACACACGTGCACGCACATCAGGCGCTCCTCTCTCGAGTCCCCCCATCCACTCCCCTACCTCCGCCAGCACCCCAGGCGGGCAGGACGGAGCACTGGAACCGCAGGGATTCTGTGACCCATCGCCCATCCTGCCCAGGGACAGAGTTGTGCCTTACGATCAGCTTCGGTTCTCCCTCCCGTTCTGGAGAGGCGGGGGAGGTCACTGACCTGTCGCTGTGTGTCCTCCACCTGGAATTCTCTGGGGCTACCACAATCCCCCTTGCAAGGCTACCTTCTCATGTTTCAGGTCCCCGTGTTCCTGCTCTAGGAAGTCTGTCCTGATGCCCTGGCTGAGTCAGTCTGTCCTTCTGGGCCACTTCCCAGCTCTCTTCGTGCCATAGTGCACTTGCTGGGCTGTGAGCCTCCTGCCTCCGGCCACAGCCCGGGGCGTGTCTGGAGGACCGGGCGCCTCTGTCTGGCAAGGAGGTGGGTAAACCTGGAGAGGATCACAGGCCCGAATCCCAGCTCTGTGTCTGCTGTGTGGCCTTGGGCAAGTTACTGGACCATGTGAGCCCAGTGTCCTCGTCAATAGCAACTACCTCCCTGGACTGGCGGGAAGATTGAGATCAGGCAGCGGGGGCTATGCGAGCCGCAGCCCTACTATTCTAGCTCATTGCCTGGCACACAGCTTAGTAAATGTTTGTTGAATTAGCCCCTCAGGCTCCCCTCTTCCTGCCCCCACTTACCATCCATCTTGGGAGGGGGAAAGCAGGTATGAAGGCAAAGGAT
This sequence comes from Neomonachus schauinslandi, assembly GCF_002201575.2. Lineage (NCBI taxonomy): Eukaryota > Metazoa > Chordata > Mammalia > Carnivora > Phocidae > Neomonachus > Neomonachus schauinslandi. The sequence goes on from NC_058406.1 coordinate 23,413,621, forward strand.
TGGGGGCAGAGAGAACGGTGGGGTGGGGGCTGGGAGATGGGCGAGGGGGCCTCTGGCCTCGCTGGGAGCCAGCTGCACCAGCAGCAGCAGGGGCCTGGCCGGAGGCGGTGCAGGCACCCGCTCTCACCCCGGGACCCACCTGTGCCATCATCCTCGTCAGCTAGGTGAGGCCGCGAGGAGAGGTGGAGCTGGGATCCCCCTCTGCGCTGTGGCCCTCCGGAGCTGCCCAGGGCCCGCCAGCACACAGTAGGTGCGCTCTGAACGCCGAGCGACCGGACGCATAAATGCCGGGTGAACGCGAACCAATGAATGAACGGATGGACGCATGAATGGAGGTGGGATGGAAGCATGAAGTGGCAGGAGAGGAGGAATGAGCGTCTCCCCCGCCCTCCCGGTCTGGGGCTGGGCGACACGAAGCGGAGATCGGCTGGGGGCTCCCCTCCCCGCCGGCCACTCCCGCTCGCCTCCCCCTCCCCCGCCCGCGGCGCGCAGCCCGGCGGAGCCCGCGCCCAGCCACAGCCCGCATTGGAGCCGCTGCCCGCGCCCAGCCGAGCGAGCCCAGGCAGCGCAGCCTTGGGAGGGGGCTGCCCCGGACCCCTCCCCCGGCCCGGGCCCCTGGAGCCCGGCCTTCGGGGCAGGGAGGCGGAGTCCCCGGTGCAAGGTCCGGGGACCAGCAGCCGAGGACGCCGGGGTCCCGGAGCCAACAGGTGCGGGGCTTGGGGGACCCCCCCACCAGGCCCAAGGTGGAGGTTCCAAAGGACCCTCGGCGGGAGCCAAGGGTCTCGGGCATAACCTGGGTGCTGGAAGGCAGGGTCCCCAGGAGGCTCTGCCCTCCTCCCGGCAGGCTTCTGCAGCACCCCTAGCGCCCTCGTTCCTCCACCTTTTCCCCGCAGCCCCCCCACAGCCCCCGAGGTGCAGGGAGGTCCCGCTGAGGGATTGGGTCCGTCGGCACTTGGAGGAGGTATGAAGGAGCCCCCTCGCCCGCCCCCAGTGGTCTCCAGGGACCCGCAACCCTCCTACACACGTCCGGGGTCGTCTGTGCCCAGCCGCGGGAAGGAGGGGTCTGAGCGAGCGAGGAGGGGCGGGGAGCGAGGCCCAATTTATGAATGGAGAAAGCTGCCTGCGCGCCGGCCCAGCGACCCCTGGCGGCCGTTGGGGCACATCGCGGCCGCGGGGATTCAAGTGGGGACGGGGGTCTGAGGGGCCTGGCTGCTGGGCCTGGGGCTCTCCTCTCTTGCAGGGAGGTCGTCAGTTCCTTTCTGCACCCCTGCCTCCACTGTGTGTCCTACCGGGGAGGGTCCAGGTCTGGCGGGCGGGGCCTGGGTCTCTAACGCCTCCCTTGACCATTTTTTCAACCAAAAATTCAGGCCCGTGAACTGACTCAGGAAAGAACATTTGCAATCGGGATGGCTTCCCCTTGCAAATCTATGGTGTTTCGGGGATTCAGACAGACCTGGCATAGTACCATTGTGACCTTAAGCAAGGGGTTCAACCTCTCTGAGCTTCTGCAAAACAGGGTTCTCTAATGGTAACCGGAGTCGGCCCTGAAGCCGGGTCCCCTTGCCAGGGTCTGGGTAAAGCACTTGGCTCGCATTAGAGCTCGTTACGCCTCACCGCGGCCCTGTGAGGTAGGTACAGTTATTACTCCTTTGGAGAGATGGGGAAACCGAGGCTGAAAGGGGAGACGTAAGGTATCCAAGAGCAACTTGCGTGGAATTGAGATGCAAGCCACATCTGTCTTTCTCCATCGACTTCGGGTTCACCGTACCCCACAGCACTATGGGAATTGAGGGGGCTTATGTGCAAGTTGCCTGACACACTCCTAATGTTCTGTCTTCCTTCCTCCCCTCCTTCCTTCAGGAGGTTTGGGGCTGGGACCCCAGAGACCTGTGTGCAAGGAAGTGGGCTGAGGCCTGGCCTGGGCTCCCCTTCCCCCGCTGGGCCCAGGATGCCCCGTGGCATCAGCAGCTCCTGAGCTCATGGAGCCCTCGCCCACCCCAGGGGCCCAGACTGGGACCCCCACTGGCGGCGGGGAACTGTCACCGTCACAGGTGCCTCCCGACTACGAAGACGAGTTCCTGAGCTATCTGTGGCGTGATTATCTGTACCCGAAGCAGTATGAGTGGGTCCTCATCGCTGCCTACGTGGCTGTGTTCCTGGTGGCCCTGGTGGGCAACACGCTGGGTAGGTGTTTAGATCCCTGTGGTGCTGCGGACTTGCCCTGGGGATTGGAAGGTGTCCTGGGCCTGGCTTCTCTTCCCCCCCTCCCCTACCTCCCTTTGGCTGGGTAGTGTGGGGGATGGGGGCCGTGGGGGAAAAGACTCACTTTCGAGGACGGGCATGGCTCTGTCCCTGGCTTCACCTCCTTCTCCTCTTCCCACCTCCCCCCCTGCTCTGCAGTCTGCCTGGCCGTGTGGAGGAACCACCACATGAGGACGGTCACCAACTATTTCATCGTCAACCTGTCCCTGGCTGACGTGCTGGTGACAACCATCTGCCTTCCAGCCAGCCTGCTGGTGGACATCACCGAGTCCTGGCTCTTTGGTCATGCCCTCTGCAAGGTCATCCCCTATCTACAGGTGAGCTCCACCCAGGCGCCGTCCATCACCCCTCTGTCACCCCAAGGACAAAAAACCATGGCCTTGCATAGACCTCAGTGACCCTCAGACTTACCTTTCAGACAGGACGCGGTGGCTCAGTTCCTCTGCCGTGTCATTCTCTACTGTTAGCAAGGCCAGGCCGTGAGGCCTGACACTTGAGGACACAAACCCAGCCCCACACACTCATACAGAGATCCCCTCGTGGTCACACCCGCAGACCCACACGCACACAGCCCTTGGACACACGGACAGTCGCCTCCAGGTACCTGGGCGCACCGCAGAGGAGAGAAGCACAAACCCATGGTGACAGACACAAATGCATGCTGAGCCTGCTCCCTGGTTCCAAGGGGGCAGGTGTGAGGAGACCAACCCTGGCCAGGGCCTTCCCTCCCCCAACAGTGGGAATCAGGATGTCCAGATGGGGCTGGGGGTGGGGGGTGGAAAGAGAGCTGGCCAGAGGCCAGAATGGCCCCTCAGCTGCATCCCTCGTCCCTCTCCCTGGACCCCAGAGGGCAGGGTTCACTCCCAAAGGCAGCATCCACATCCACCTCTGTTCCTAGGCTCATGTCTGCCTCGCTGCAGGAGGCTCTTTGCTCACAGCCCAGGGAAGGGATGGCATCCCTGGGCAGAAAGATTGCCTCTTGGATTTCCATTGTTTTAAGATTTTCCACTCAACAGATTAACCTGGGAACGCTGGGAATAAAGACAGGGTGGGGAGGAAATGCACCTTAGGCAAATTGTTTAACGTTTCTGTGCCTCAGTGTCCTCATCTGTAACATGGGGTAAGAGTATGCACCATGGGGTTGTTGTGAGGATAATGAGAACAGTGCCTGGCACGTAGTAGGTCCCATAAGTGTAAGTTATTCCTCATAGTAGGGAAGCCCCCACTCCGTACCAGGTCTCAACCTGGACATTTCCCACCCGTGATTTCACTGATTCTCACAAGAATCCCACCAGGTGGAGGACATATTCCCATTCCGCAGACGAGGCTCAGAGAAGGTGAGTGATATGCCCGAAGCTACACAGCCCATAAGTGGTGCGGTCAGGATTCTCACCGCACCTGGCTGCCTGGCGTTTCAGGACTGAGCCCCTTGGCTCACCCCGTGTCTCGGGGGGGCCCACGAGGCCTGACGCTGTGTCCCCACGGGCCAGGCCGTGTCTGTGTCGGTGGTGGTGCTGACTCTCAGCTTCATCGCCCTGGACCGCTGGTATGCCATCTGCCGCCCGCTGTCGTTCAAGAGCACCGCCCGGCGCGCCCGGGGCTCCGTCCTGGGGATCTGGGCCGTGTCGCTGGCCGTCACGGTGCCCCAGGCTGCGGTCATGGAATGCAGTAGCGTGCTGCCTGAGCTAGCCAACCGCACCCGGCTCTTCTCCGTCTGTGATGAACATTGGCCAGGTAATGGTGGGGGCCTGGGCACCTCTGGGACACGTACCCCTAGCACACGTGTCTGCCAGTGCACTTCTGGGGTGGGCGCTCCCGGGGTGGCCATCTCCCAAAAGGACACCCTTGGAGCAGGCTTCTGTGGGGTACGCTCCCAGGGTGGGTAACCCCTCGCTGGATGCCACAGAACAGGCATCTAGCCAGGGTACCTCCAGGGTGGGTGCCTCCTCTAGTCTAGACATCTGCTGGGGCTCCCTCCAGGATGGACACCCCCGGGCTGGGCAACTCCAGGCTCTCTCTGCCATGGGGTCTGTGTGAGGCCCAGCTGCTTGCTTTGGCTCGACGGCTCTAGATGGAGCAGGGTGGCTTTGCTAAGCAGAACAGGCTGGAGGCTCCCAGAAGGGGAGGATCTCTGGCCCTTGTATCTCTTGACCCCTACAGATGACCTCTATCCCAAGATCTACCACAGTTGCTTCTTCATTATCACCTACCTGGCCCCACTGGGCCTCATGGCCATGGCCTATTTCCAGATCTTCCATAAGCTCTGGGGCCGCCAGGTGAGGCCCACTCTGGTGTCACTGTCTGGGCTGGGAGGGGGAAGGGGGACTGGTCTAAGGAGACAGACGGAACCTGCCATCCTGGCTGCCACCGGAGAGAGGCAAGGCCCAGGGACATGTCGAAGTCAAGGCCAGAGCCCTGGTGCCTACCCTGGAACCGAATAGTAACTAATACCGGTTTCAGTATCTAAAATCTAATCATCGTTCTGACACCAGTAGCTGCCATTTATTGTACCATGTACTTCCAGCTAGTCTTGCCTCCTCCCAACCATCATATATTATCCCCGACTTAATGTTTGAGAAAACCGAGACCCAGAGAGGCAAAGCAACTTCTCCCAAATCCCTCAGCCAGCCAGGGGAAGAGCTGTGACATTCCAGTGTTCAGGTCAGCACCACAATAACAGCACCTCTGTGTTTTTGCCAAATTCGGCACTTTGCTCGCGATGTCTTCACAACAATCTAAATGAAGAAGCAGTAGTACTCCCTTTGCAAATGCTGAGGAAGGGCAGCCAACTGGCCACAGCCGACGAGTGGCAGAGCCTTTCTGGTTCCGGGGCTGCCCGCTGGTCTCTGTTACAGACCCACCGACAGCAGGTTCGGGGGGTGGGGAGTAATTGGGGGGGAGGGGAATGCTCAGAGGTTCTGGGCACTAGGGGGACTAAGTTCTGGGTCCCGTGCCTGGGCAAGGAGAGGATGCAGACCAGAACGTGGCCAGCCTGCAGTCCACCAACACCTGTCATCTGCCCCGACAGCCCCCCAGTCAAGATGGCAAGAGTCACTATCCTCCTCTAATAGACGAGAAGACCAAGGCTCAGAGAAGGAAAGTGAGTTGAACAAGCTCACATAGCTCATGAGTGGCCGAGCTGGCCCTAGACCCTAATTTTCCTCAACTCTAGCCCCATACCCCTCTTGGGGGGTGATTCAGGTGTCCAGTGGTGTGACAGGCTTCAAGGATATCTGTGGCTTCTCCAGAAGCCTGGAACCATCCTAGGTTTCTAGGCAGTGACCTAGGCAGGGACTGTGCTCTGAGGCCCAGGCCATTCCATGCCGCTCATCTGCTCACATGCTCGCTCCTTGCCCAGGCCTCCCCCGTGTCAGGCACAGGCCGGGGTGGGGGGCGGGGGCACAGCTCACCCTGCACCCCTGCCCCCACAACAGGAAGCGATGGCCTGAGGAGGACGGATGGGTAGCTTGAGAGGATGTTCAAGAGTCTCCTGTCTCTGTAAGGTTCGGTTCCTTTATCTGTAACTAAGGGCCAGGAACACCTTCCCCGCAGGCGTGCCACGGGGGGTCACAATGAGCTCGTGGAAGATGAAAGTACACTGTTCACCCTCCAGTCCAGAGTGTCGGTCTTCATCATGAATATTAGGTTCCTTCCCTTGGCCCACCTCCACCCCGCCCCGGGGTCCACCCGGAGCAGGACCCAGCAAAGGAGAATGGCCCTCCCGAGGAGCTCCACGCACCACTGCTCTCTCTGTGTGTGCCGGACAGATCCCTGGCACCACGTCGGCCCTGGTGAGGAACTGGAAGCGCCCCTCAGACCAGTCGGACGACCAGGGGCTGGGCCTGAGCACAGAGCCCCCGCCCCGGGCCCGGGCCTTCCTGGCTGAGGTGAAGCAGATGCGCGCGCGGAGGAAGACGGCCAAGATGCTGATGGTGGTGCTGCTGGTCTTTGCCCTCTGCTACCTGCCCATCAGTGTCCTCAACATCCTCAAGAGGTGAGAGCATGAGGGGAGAGGCGATAGCCTCTCTCTGTTTTGGGGAAAGACGGGCTCTAGGACTCACCCACTGTGTGGCCTTGGGGGCAGGTCACTTCTCTTCTCTGAGCCTCCCAGCTTCAGTTTCTCGCCTGTAAACTATGAAGAATGCCAGCTGTAGCCTGCGGGGCTATTATGACAATTTCTCCATCTATTCACTCAACCATCAGCTCGTGGGGGCTGGGAGCACAGTGACCACGACGCGCACAGGACGAAGTCTCCACCTTCATTGAGGCTACATCTAGTGGGACAGAGAAATAAGTCTCCACCATACTGGCAGGCAGGGATACCACTATGAAGACACATAAAATAGGGAAAGAGCACAGAGAGTGACGGTGACAGGAGTTAGTGGGGTTTTGTGTGTTTATTTTTTAATCTTTTTTTTTTAGATACAGGGTTAAAAAAAAAAATGCTCATCCAAGGAAATGGCATTGGGCAGGGACTTGAAAGAAGGGAGGGACCCAGGGAGCAGGCCCGCAGGTGTCTGGAGGAATAGCACCGGAAGCGGAGGGAACAAGGGACTCAGCAAGTGAGGGACCACGGGGCGCCGGGACAGATCAGCGGGCTGTTTGTCATGAGACAGTCTCGGGGTGAGTTTGTGCTTGGCCACTTCCTGGATCACTTCCTGTGATCTCGGGCATGTCACGTCACTTCTCTGCACCTCCCTAGCTGAACAATGGGTGATGTCTTGCTTGACACATCATGTTGCTGTGAGGATGGATGAGGAAGTGGATGGGGGCTTCCAGGGGATCCGATAGCCAGTGACTGAGCAGATGAACCCTGGTTCCTGTCCGGACACCCACCCTGGTCAGACTGTCTGTGCTCAAGACCTCAGACCTAAAGGCCCAGGAAAGGGCCACCTGGTGGGACAGAAGGGGCAGCGGGAACTCATGCACTTGATAGCCACTCGTGAGCTGTGTGACCTTGGTCAACTCACTTTGTCTTTTTGAGCCTTGGCTTTCCTGTCTTTTAGATAAGGATAGTGACTCCCGCCCAACACAAACAGGAACACACACACACATCTACACCGTTTCTGAGTGTCCTCCCCCTGGTCCTAGGGTGTTCGGGATGTTCCGCCAAGCCAGCGACCGAGAAGCCATCTATGCCTGCTTCACCTTCTCCCACTGGCTGGTGTATGCCAACAGCGCTGCCAACCCTATCATCTACAACTTCCTCAGTGGTGAGTGGGCTGCGGAGGCAGGGCCACTGAGGGGGGTGGCAGTCCCGCCCCCAAGCCAGGCTGAATAAAGGGAGGGCAGAGAGGACATCCCTGTTCCTGCCTGGGGATCTTGAGCTGGCTCTGCGAACTCCCATTCGGGGAAGACTCGGCCCTGCCCAGGAGCCCTGGTCTGAGTGGGAGACAGGCCACCCTCCCCAGAGTCGCCAAAACCAGCTGACCAGCACCCAGGATCCAGTTGTGCAGATCATGCAGACCAGTGAGTGGGTGGGAAAGGAAGGGGCTAGGCCAGCTCCCCTCCCCCTCCCGCTGGTGCCTGCCCAGCGGGACCTCCAGTCAGCCCCAGCTGGCCACCACGGGCTCCAGGGGAGCCTGGCCTCTGGGAAGAGGGCCCAGGGCTGAGAGGATGACTGCATAGCCAAGTCATCCAGATAAGGGAGGGTCACCAGCGGAGGCAGCCCAGGGCCGGGGAAGGGTTTCCCCATGACCAGCTAGACACGGACTGGCAGAGTGGCCAGAATGTGGGGGGCTGTCCCTGGATCCACCTGCCTCCAATACCAGCCTTCTTGCTCCCCTCTCTGGAAGTCCAGACATCCCCAGTCCCCTAGCCCCACCCCAGGCCTCTCCCCTTCGCTGTCCCACTGTCTGCACCTCCTCCCCGCAACCTCCCAGGCTCGAGGTGATAATACCTCCACCCTTGGACCCACCTGGGCTCAGCAGAAGTGTGGCTCACTAGGCCTCTGGCTCCAGAACTAGGCCTAACGAACTGGTCCAGATTCCTGTTCAAGCCTGGGAATGATAATCTTTGGGAAAAGGCTGAAGAAGGAGGGGCCGGGGGTCCATATCACAACCCTCATTGAGACTAAAGAATTACTCTCCGAAGGCTAGCCAGCAGTCTCCAGCTCAGGGCGGAGAACAGAAGAGCTAAGGGCTGCAGCAGAGGCGGGTATCCCTGTCTTGTCTCCATTTACTGAGCACCTACTGTGTTCCTGGCCCTCCGCTGGGGCCCCGGAGAGGCTTGCTGGCGAATGAAGGGCCGTCAAGGCGTTTTTTGCTCCAGACACAATCGGTTTCCTTGGTGTCCTTTGGCTGATGGAGCTGGCTATGATAGTCCCTTCTTCCCTACTCTGTCCTCCCCTTCAAGAGAAGGGCTCCGGAATGAGAACTGGGCCTGACTTCTGGCTGGGTGACTTTGGGCAAGTCGCTGCACCTCTGTGCGTCTCACCTGCGCAGTGAGGATAAAGGACACCAGCTTCTCGGGGCGCTGGGACCAGCAGGGGAGGGGGGTGGGGGGGGAGGGCAAGCAGAGGTGTCCAGCACAGTGCCTCCTGCAGGCTGCTGCTGTCCTTCCCGTCACTGTGGGGCACAGGTGGGGAAAGCCTAGCTATAGCTGGTGAGTCAGAGCCCTCTACCCCCCAAGGAGGGCAGAGGTGGCCCCAGGCCCCTGAGCCAGACACGACGTCTCGAGCCGGGCTCAGAGCCAGAGAGCAGTCAAGGAATCAGATGAAAATTGCATCTCTCCTTGGGAACTGCTCCGGGGCCTCTGTCCTCACTCTCCCTGGCAATGCCGAGGTCGCCTTGGGGCTTTCTCCTTCCCAGCTCTACTCTGCCCTCCCACCCCCTCACAGGCAGCTGGGCTGGAGCTGCGTGGGTGTCCCTGGGCCCAAGGCCCTTCCTGCTTCATCCGTCTTCTTATGGCTGTGTCTTCTGTCTCCAACCAAGGCAAATTCCGGGAGCAGTTTAAGGCCGCCTTCTCCTGCTGCCTGCCTGGTCTGGGTCCCTGCAGCTCTCCGAAGGCCCCCAGCCCCCGATCCTCTGCCAGCCACAAGTCCTGGTCCTTCCACAGCCGGTGCTCCATCTCCAAAGTCCCCGAGCACGTGGTGCTCACCAGTGTCACCACTGTGCTGCCCTGAGCGAGGGCCCCACCTCCTCGTGGAGACTGCTGGATGAAGTGGGAGGCCGGGGCTCCAGACCTGGTTTTGTGCCTCTTTAACTCTGGGCAAGTGACTCCCCTTCTCTGAGCCCGATCTCCTAAGCAGGATTGATGGGAGGATTAAGCACGCTCGAGAAAGCGGAAAGCTCTTTGTAGATTGTGAAGTGTTGTGGACGGGATTATCACATTCCTCTCACATGGCTGTGCCCCACGGTGTCATCCATCCCCATCATCCTTCCGCAGCTTGGCCTTCCTCCCAAAGATCCCTCTCCCACCCAATTCCAGGCCTTCCCTGGAGTCTGCTGTAAGGGTCCCGGCGGGCAGTTCCATCTGGCCCAGCGGCTCCAGCGAAAGCCCAGCTGCTCTGAGGCCCACGTGAACTAATCTGGGTCCAGCCTTTCCCTGGTCGGAACACAGCCCAGCCTCACCAGGTGCCGGGTGCACCAGAGACTGGACCCCGTTGGCTTTCTGGTGTGATAGAACCCTCTCCGTGTGGCCGTTTGGCATGGAGGCCAGCAGCCTGAAGCAATTGTAATTAAAAGCCTGGCACCGAATGTTCCTTTTCCTTGTCATTGCACAAAATCTGTGCTGCTTAGGTGAGAGAGAAGGTGGGGAAGCTTGGGGGAGGGAAGACCAGGCAGCACTGGAATGCTGTCATCTGCTGACCATCTCCCACCCACCCCACCCCCGCCCCCAACACACTGGATCCCAGATGGGCTCCGAGCCAGGATTCAGAGCACCCGCAGTGCTGCCTCCTCAGGCCGTGCCAATCCTGACGCCCAGGACCTGGATCCTTGACACATCTGTCTGCTTATGGGCCCAGTGGCCTGTGGGAGGTAAGGGAGATGCAGGGGCAGACAGCGGGGTTAACAGACTGATTTACTGTTATCTTCACCTTCTTGGAAATCAGGCTTGCATTTATTTTCTATGAACTCACAGGATAAAAAGAGAAAGCCACAGACGTGCTCCGTCTGCCACCAAGATGATTAGAGGGCTGCCAGAGGCCCTGCTCCTCGTTGCCAGAGCAGGAATGGAGTGTAGTCTCAAGTACGGCTCCGCTGAGGGGCGGGAGACATCTGGCAGGGGCCAGCTCGGCCGTGCGCACCACCGGCTCTGCTTAACTTGATTAATGGAGCTCCGAGCTCCCTCTGACCTCCCCTATCAAAAAACAGGGCAAAACCAGGGTCCTGCCAGGGGCCCAGCCCAGGAATGCGTAAGCACACCTCCTCTTAGGCATCACACTTTTCCCAGAGCAGGTGGAAGGTACGGCCTAAGTATGTCATCCACTCTCTGGATGACTCACCAGCCCAGCGCTTGTGGCCATTTCCACAGATGTGTGGTTGCCGCCAGGTGGGATGGGCTGCCCTGCTCCTTCCTCACTCCCGCTGGCCTTGCGATCCAAAGCTGTTTGTGAAGTGTCATGTAGCCAGCCTGGGAGGTGCAGTGTGCAGAATGATGTTGTGAGGGCTGGCTCCCAAGCTCGGAAACAACCGTATCCACAAGGACCAACCCAGGTCCGGGGCTCAGGAGCCCTTGGCTGAGCACAAGGCTGAAACTGTGATTGGTACCATTCTAGAGACAGGTACCATTCTAGAAACAGCCAACAACAGAAGCTTCCCCAGTGGCCTCCATTCTACTCTACTCTGCTGGCTGAATCCAGTCCAACAGTGGGCCCGAGGCCTCCACCCTGGGACGTTCAGATGAACTGGAGAAAATTCAGAGGACCTGGATGCCAAGGTGAGCGATGCTTAGGGAAGAGCTGTGAAAGAACCCGGGATTACCCAGCCCAGGGAAGGGAGGCATCGGGGAAACATGGTGGCAGGTTCCAGGTATCTAGAGGCGTGGCATGCAGAAAGGGGTGATAGATGGAGCTTCTGGGTGGCCCAAGAGAGAAAACCATAGTCCATGGGTGGTTTTCAAGGTGGCAGGATTTGGAATCTCAGCAGGAAGAAGTGTCTGCTAGTCAAAGAGGAAGCCTGCTTCCTGGAAGGGCACTGAGCTGTCACTGGAGGCTGGCGGGCAGAGGCAGGATTCAACAAGAGAGAGGATACTAGCCCTGGGTGGAGGTTGGCCTCAGGACTGGCGCTAGCATTCTAGCATGACAGCAGCCCAGAGGACAAAAGGGCTGAACTGGCTGCACCCGACATACCTGCAGGGCCTCACTGAGCTGCTTTCAACCACCCCCTGCAGGGACCAGAGCTCTCTTATCTTCATCCCCAAGAGCAAAACGATTATCACACGATTGCCCATGATAAGCGCCCCCCTCCCCCAAAACCAGAATGTCTGGTGTCTTGGCTGTAGACATTTGGTGTAGACTGGTTATCACGCTGATCTCAAGATCCAGCTAGCAAGGACAGATGTCTGTGCTTAATAAAAATGGGGGGAAAGTTATGACTTAATAAATGCAGTTTGGAAGATAAAACTAGGGCTTGAGATAATAAAAAGGCCTTGCTATGAAGTCTGGGGTGGTGCCTGTAGCCCAGAGCGCCAGTCCTAAAACGGTCATAAAACACACGAACCTGGCCAGCTCCTACACGTCAGCTCCACCCTGATAAATGGGACCAGCCCCATGCGGGCCATGTCCCCCTAACACGCTTCTTCCTGCACAGTGTGGTGTACAGTGCACGCTTAACTGTTCGTCGAGCGAAGAAGGAACGAGTGGCTGAAAGGACGCGCACACGTGAATCGTGCAGATGAACCAGCAGCTAGGAAGGTGGGATGGGACACAGGGGACTCAGAGTTTTGTCCTTTTATTGAAGCTTACAGTTTCACTGAACTTTTGGCCCCGTAAGAAAAAAAAAACACACACACACAAATAAAAAAAGAGCATTGGCAGTGGGAGGTGGCAACTGTCCCCTGGGGATTAAAGCCAAGCAGAGAATGGCAGGCAAGGGAGGGGTCCAAGCTGCAGACGGGGAGCCTAGCCAAGGATGCCCAGAGAGCAGCCTGTCTGAGCTCCCTGAGCAGGGACGGCACCCAGGCAGCGAGAAGTCAACGCGCGCAGATTTGGGGCATGGGGCTGGTGGAACCCAAGCCACTTGGTCCCGCAGACAAACCTCTCTCATGCTTGCTTAGCTTACACTTTGGAGAAACTGGGTTCACCGGACAAGACGGTATGGGTGAGGGGGCTCAGGTGCTAATGGCAAGAGGCTGATGAACACTCACGGCTGGTGTCAGGGCGCAGAAGGGACAGCCAGAGGCTGGAGCCCAACTGACTGACGTTACTCACTCCACTGCAGTGACTGGCATCTCCTGCTCCTGGCGCAAGGCTGGGCCATTCAAATGCTCAGGGCTCTAGGGACATTCAGCTTCCAGGCCTCTCAGGTCAGGCCACTACCTGTGTGGCTTCAGCCCAGGTCCCCACGATTTGGTGGCGGGGAGACTCCCGGCCTTCTTCGGAAACAGCGCTGTATCAGGCAAGGGAGAATCTTTTTCTAGGAGGGGCAGGAAAAGAGGAGAGGCCCACACGCCTCTCCCGCTCTCAGGAGCCAGGAAAGGTCCCTGGTACACTCCGTTCTCTCCAGAGGGGCTGGCTCAGAGCATCCGAGAAGCTGTCATGGTGACGAAGTCCTCGAAGCTGAGTCGGATGTTGCCCTGCACGGCTGTGTCCTTCTCCCGGAAGGCCTCGGTCAGCACCTGCAGCTGGGTGCACACCTGGATGAAGCGGTCTAGCTGCATGGCGGGATTGGCGGAGCGTGGGCAATAGCGGGAGACCAGGAGCTGGGTGAACTGGGGGCTCAGGTTGTAGCCCATCTGGGACAGAGCTGCGGAGGAGGGCACAGATAACAGACACAAAACCCTGCGGTGAGCACCACCGTCAACCAGCTCTGTGGAGCCCAGCAGTGCAGGGGACTTTGAGAGGACAGAAGGAGGAAGAAGTCCCTAGGGTCTGCCCAAGATGGTGGGAGCCCAAAAGGGGCTCTGTCTGGATGATCCCCTTAGCTGGAAAGCCCCAATCCCTTTCTCCAAATCTCCATTACTCTCTGTGCAATCAGACCCATAGGGTCCCAGAATGTCACGGGGCTAGCCATGCTCATATGTGACTCATCTGCTTTACAGAAGGAAGCCTGAGCCCCCAGGAGCCCCCTGCCCAGGGTGGACATCAGAAGCAGTGTGGCAGAGAGGGAGACATGACAAAGGCCTGCTCTGGAGTCAAGAGAGGCCCTTGGCAAGTTGTTTAACCTTGCTAAGCCTCTGTCCTATCATCTCTAAAATGGGGATAATACTTACCTTGTAGGTTCTAGTAAGGACTAAGAGAGGGGATCCTGTAAAGCACTTGGCACAGTGCCTGACACATAAGCCCTCAGTGTTACTTGTTAAAAATAATAAAATCATCATCACCTCCCCAGGCGAGGCTATTGCTGGGCGGTTCCAAGGTCACCGCCTATGTGCTACCCTGTCCCCCCACCTGGGAGGCTTCCTTTCTTCCTCTCCGTGTATTTACCAGCCCAGGCTAAAAGTTCCCCTTTTGCTATGTGGCCCTTAGGCAAGTTGCCTAAACTCAGCCTTGGTTTTCTCATCTGCAAAAGGGCAATAATAAGAGATCCCTCAGGCAAGAGTGGGGAGGAACAGACACTAGCTCTCGCACGGGAGAGTGAGTGATGTAACACAGAAGTGCTTATTCCAGTGCCTGGCCCACAGCAAGCAGTCAATAAATACACATTTTGCTGTGACAGCATCACCCTTACCAATACCCATGATAGGACCAGGCAAAAGAGGAGGTGATCAGTACAGTCATGCAGGTCATGTCCTTTCCCTTCAACCAGGGCGCAGATACGGTGAGCTCACCCCCACCACAGAGCTCCTCAGTCTTACTGAAATCCATGGCCGGGGCAAGAGGCCGGGTTCTCTGGGGAGCCCTTTCTCCCTCCCAGGTGGCAAAACTCCCTGTCAAATGCTTATCACCCCAATAACCACCCATCTTCTAAAGTCAGAATCGGAACCGGACCTGGAGCTATGGCCTCAGGTCATCTTGAGCCGACTGTCACTTTTAGCATGGTCTGGGTCCCAGAGTTGGGAAGGAAACTGCCTTCTAGCAGAGATGGCAACAGAAACCACCTTTCTGAGTCCCTGTACAGGGCTCTTTCCATTCAGCATGCTAGAAACCAGAGAGGAAAGAGCCACACAAGCCACATGTCTTGGTCTCGGGGTGCCCTGGGCTACTGAGCTCCCACCCCCGAGGCTCCGGCTGGCTGGGTCTACCTCATCCAGCACAGCCACGAGTGCCGTCCTGAGGGGGTTGTCCAGCCCTCATCCCGGAACCAGGTGTTCCCTTGCCCTGGATCTTGGCTCAGTGCCCCAGCCAGGTCACAGACGGGACGGAGAGTGGGCCTGTGCTGGTGCTGAGAGCAGCATTTTACAGTGCACATGGGCATTTGGCAGTCAGAAGCTAGAGAACACCGGCTTCCCCGTCATAGGGAATAAAGAGAAAAGTGGGGCTGGGCCTGTGCACTGAGCCTCTCCCATGGCCCTCACCTTGCTGCAGCTCCGTGGAGCTGATGGAGCCGGAGCGGTCCCGGTCATACTGCTGGAAGAGGTTCTTCCACTGCTGGATGAACTTCCACAGGGCTGAGAAACCATAGACGTCGATGCGGCCTGACTTCGTCTTGTCAAACATGTCTTGGGTGGGGAGGGAAGAAAAGCTTCAAGACTGAGGGCCAAGGGTCCTCGGGTAGCACCCGGGCCGGAGTACAAGACTCCACAGAACCACAGGCCTGAGGCCCAGATGCCTGCACCTGAGACATACTCTCATCGAGTGTGGACCAGCCCCCGCCCCTGGCCACCCTCAGCCCTGGCCCTTCCAGAACCGCATTCTCTCTGCACACCCGGCAGCTGACCCCACTCTGTGCCATCTGCTACGGGTGCAGGGAGTCCCATTCTGCAGAACGGAAAACCGCAGAAACTGTGACTCAGCAGGGTCTGCAACTTGAGAAAAGATCTAGGGGAAAGAGCTCTCAGTCTAGAGGATCTCACCTTGAACCCAACTTCCTGCCTGAAATCCTCCCTGGCTGAAAGATCTCTCCTCCGAATGGTTGCGCACCCGCTGTCAGGCGTCAGGTGGCTCTGCCCCACCTCGAGCCCACAGCCCACGGGGAAGGGCTAGAACTCACTTATCATCATGAGGCATGTCTCGTCATTGAAAGAGGACCAGTTGGAGTTGACCAGAGCCTGCTTCAGCTCCTTGATGGAGATGTAGCCACTGTGATCGGCATCCACTGACTGGAACCAGGAGTAAGCCTCAGGATCCACATTGGGAGGAACGCCACCTGCGGGAAGGGGTGCAAACCAGAGGAGTCAGAGGCCGGTCTCAAAGCCAGTCCAAAGACATGCTGGGGAGGGCCAGCCTCGGTGCCTCCTTGGGGACAGGTTTTCCTTACCCACAAAGCCTCACAAGTCCACCTACCCCGTCTTCCAGCAAGCCAACAGCCTTACTCTGATGGAAGACTCAGAGCAGAGTCTCTGAGCGTAGACTCAACGAGTATCTATAGCTGGCTTCTACTCCGTGAATCTGGGCTTTTCCTACAATGTTCAGTCAGTTCTCTCTTTGATCTTAAGTTTCTAGGGAACGGGGACTTTCCAGCTGACTACGAATGCTCTGAAAAGAAGGATTCTCTCTTCCTCACAGCCTGGGAATCCAAAAATGTTTGCTGAGCAGTTCACACACACAGCCCAGAAACAGGTATTTTGAGAGTCACAGCAGCAGGGGGCTCTCTGGCGTGGGAACCAGGTCTGACCTGTCTGACTTCTCCGTCACAGCGGCAGTAGACATATTCTACCAGGAGCCACCAGAGTGAACATGGCCACGGAACTCCACCTCTTCTCGTTCCCCATCAGCTCCAACGCAGGGGAGACATCTCTGACACCTCCTCACCCCCACACACCCAGAGAGCTGCCCAGTTCTGTGCCTCCTCCCCGTTCCTATGCACCTGCCCTGGTTCAGACTCCTCTCACGTGGATTGCTGTAACAAACCAAAAGGCCTAACCAAATCATCCTTACAGCTACTCTCTGCCACTCTTCACTTGCTACCGAGTAATCTCTAAAATCCAGCTCAGTTCTAACTCCTTTCCCCACCCCCCCGCCTCAACTCAAAACTCTTTCAAGGTTCCACTGCCTACAAAATTGTCCAGCATCCTTAATCCAGCATTCCAGGTCCCCCCGCAACGTGGTCCACTCTTGCCTACCTCTCCCACTCTGTCCCCCTCACAGCTCTGTTCCAGCCCAGATGAAGTATTTGACTCGCTTAGCCATTCCTGTTTATTCCCACCAGAGGCCTTACTCACTGTTCCCTACCATGGACCCCTTCTCCCTCACCTCTCTGCATCATTTCCTGTCCTCCTGCAAAACCCAAATAAAATGCCGTTCCTTCCACAGAGCCTTCCCTACTCCTCCATCTCTGGACAGGCTTCCTTCCCCTCTCCTTTGCACTCCTTCTCTCTTATGGCCTTGATCTCCTCTGTACATGTTTTCTTCTACCCCCTTCCAGGTTAGAGTTGGAGCAAGCTGTGGGCAAGCTCCCCACCTAACTCCTTTCTGAGTCCCCAAGGGCTAGCACGGGGCCAGACCCAGACAGGAAAGGTGCTCCATTCATGCCAGAGCTGGCCTCGTGGTTCTAGTCCCAGCTCCCCCATTTGCGGCCTTGGTTTATTTAAATTCTCTATTTCAGTTTTCTTATCTGTAAAGTGAGGACAGGAGCATCTACTTCACAAGGTTACTATGAAGATGTAACACATGAAAAGCCTGAAGCATCTGGTACAATCTAAGTACTATCTATCTGCTGATTATCGGTACTGTTGTTGTGGTTCAAATAGCTTTGGGTGTCTGTCAGAAGGTGGAGGAAAAGATCATTCACTTGGAAAGACATGCAGAGTGAAGGGGTGGGAGATGAAAGTGGAGAAGCACACAGGCCTGTCTTAGCAAAAAGCCAGACTTACGCAGTACTGGAAAGCCCACTGGGTGAACTGGCCACCAAATGGGCTCCTTCCCCCCAGGCAGACATCAGAGGCAGCCATGGGCCCTGGTGGAGCACAGAAGCCACCACCTAGTCCCCAAGGTGAGGCCCGAAGAAAAAGGTCTGCTTGACTGAGGGCGTAGGCTGACCTCCATGGATGGGAAACCCAGGCAGGTCCCACAGCCCCTTCCTGAAACAGCAGCTGGGCCACAGGGAGTGAGGGCCATGGCCCCGGGCGAGAGTGTCTCTGGGACACATGGTCTAGGCGGTTTGCACGAAAGAGCCCAGGCTATGGAAGCAAGCAGCTCTGATCCTCACCAGCTTGTGTGACTTCGGACAAACGACTGGGTTTTCTGAGTACTGATGGCCCCATTCCAAAAAAGGACCTACTTCCCAGGGCTGTGTGATGAGTAACTGAGGTCACAGCAAAATAAAGCTTTGGCAAAGGGCCTGACAACGTGTGTGGGCACATCTTCCCAGAGGAAGGACTGTCTGGAAGGAGGAGAAAAGAGTTGCGAAGCGAAGAAGGAAAGCAGGCGGCAGGGGCAGAGGGTGTTCAGAGAACTCCAGCAGGACTCAGGTGGACGGCAGCGAGGGTCCACGGCAGGCGTGGAGGCCAGAAAGGCCCGTTGGGTCTCGAGCCCCTGTAGGATCTTTCCTGAGGGCAGTGGAGCACCTTCGATGGGCTAATCTGTCTTGCAGAGCAGTGGTGCTCACACCTTAGATCCTGGATTCATCCAGTGGGGCTGAGGTGGGGCCTCCCAGGTGACTCCCCTGCAGCTGAGCTCCAGGGAGGCATGAGCTGCGCTGGAGAAGAGGAATGGAGGCCACATGAAAGGAAGCTGCAGAAGATGGGGAGCAGCTAAGAGTCGGAGGCACATCTCTCCTCTCTCTGCAGCCCCAGACATGATCTCTGGCCTCTGGCCCTAAAGGGACATGCCTCACAGAGAGGGGCTCCTTTACCTGCAGTGACCTCACGTGGGCTCACAGGCGAGAGTTTAGAAGGCTGAGGAACTCCACCATGAAGCTGCTGAGCTAAAAGCAAACAGCCAGGAGCTTGGGGCTCTGACAAGATAAATGCCGCTGATTCAGTGTTTGGAACCCCCAAGGTGTGAGCTCTCCGTCAGGGCCATCTGCCTGGGAATGTGTGCTAAGATGCGGCAGCTTCCCCGCGGGGCCATTCCCGGGAGGCCCTGCAGGTGCACCAGAGTGGTTCCAGGCTGCGTGCTGCTGGGTTTGTCTCCTGGGAAAAAGCATTCTGTGAAGAGGCCGACTGAGTGAGTCCTGGAGTTAACAGCGATCTAGGCACTCACCTTCCCTACCCCCGTCTGAGGTCACTCGGTCATTTGCAGGGAGCCTGAAGCCCCCCGCCAGGATTCTCCACGCTCTCCTCCCCTACCTTGTCCAGCATCTCTGCTCTTTACCCTCCCTGCATCCCATCATTCTCCTACCTGCCTCAGTATCTCTCAGGGGTGAGGCCCTTGCCACAAACGCTATCACATTCATGCGGAATACCTCTTTGCTGAGAACGTCCCAGAATGAGTCCTCTCATAGAATATTGCGTATTAAGCCCTTCCCACTGTACCCAGCGTTTACCTGCACCTTCTCATCAAATACTTATTAATAATCTTGTCGGGTAGTGGCATTCACCCATTTTATGGAAGTGGACATTTAGGCGCAAAGAGGTGAAGTAATTCAGTCAGGTCAGTAGGTGGCCTGATCTCAAAAGCCCAGGCTTTCAATAACTACACTATCTTGCCTTTCTATATAGAGTGGCCAGTCTCCCTCACGTAGAAACGGGTTCTCGCCACGGCACACTGCTTCTAGTTGTTTGCTAATCCTACCCTCTCCCTCCCCTGTAAGAGCACCGTACATCCTCTCTACTGCCTGGTGGCTTGCAGAGCCCCTGCAGGACAGCAATATCCACTCCCATCCTACTGATGTCAGGCTTAACCAGGGGATGTGGTTTGGCCAATAGAACGTGAGTGGAAGAGATGTAAAGTACTTCAACACAGAAGCTTTTAAGAGGCATTGTGCATTCCTGCTAACCCTCCCGATCTGTCTAGCCACGAGAACAGCCTATCCCAATTAAGGGCTGCTCCTTCCACCTGGATCTGGAAGGAAAAGACGCACGGCACAGAACCTCGGCAGCCAGACCCACAGCTGCTGGCACGTAAGCAACAGAAATAAATGCCGTCGTCGTAAGCCCGAATGAGTCTGGAGTTACTGTTACCATGGCAAAGCTAACTCGCAGACGCGTTCTGCTGATGTAAGCTGCAGCTACAGGCAAGATGCTGGGGGCCAGAGACCAGGCTGCCTGCACACCCACGGGAAGGGCAAGGATGGGCCCTGGGGAATGCAGAACAAAGTCAGAGGCGCCTGGAGTCCAAGAGCCCTACTTACCTGGAGGAGGTCCCTGTCCATAAGGCCCAGGATGCTGGGCACCGTAGGAATTTGGAGGTGGCTGACCATAGGGGCCCCCTGGGGCCGCTCCACCATACTGTCCTCCTGGAGTTCCAGAGGGGAGTCCCCCAGGGCTGGGGTGTCCATAGGGTCCCCCACCAGCTGGTGGTCCATAAGGCCCTCCGGGGGCAGGACCCCCTCCATAACCGCCACCGGGGGGTACCCCACTGCCATACTGCCCTCCACCATGGGGGGGTCCAGGGTAGTAGCTGCCCGGAGGGGCTCCGGGCGCTTGTCCTCCAGCTCCTGGGCAGCCCTGCAAGAAGAGCAAACTATCAGTCATAATGGTAAGGCCAGAAAACAGCCAGTATGGCACTGTACCGTTATAAAGCCCGGCCACTGCCACTCTTTCAACTGATCCTATAGGCAGGGCTGGAATTATGACCTCATTGCTCAGATGGACAACCTGAGCCTTCTAGAGAAGAGAAAACCTACCCAAGATCATACCACCAATGACGTGTGGAGTCAGGGCTGGAATCCTGCCCTCCTGGCTCCCCTCTCCATCACACTAACGGCTTGGGATCATGTGTGGTTTGCCACTTTCTCCCTAGCCCCCAGTGCTGAATGCATGCTCAGTAAATAATTATTGAATGAATGAGGAGGCAAATGAGCCAAAATCCCAACCCCTCACCCTGTGCTACGTCCATCTCTCTCCATCTCTACCTGGAGGACTCACAGTGCAAATGCGGTCTCCACCCTACAACCCGACATTCTTCAATCACGAATATATCCATAGCATAGGCTCATTTGCAGCATGTCTTCCTCAGCCAAGAATAGCTCGAGATACAAAAGCATGTCCCCTTCTCACTCGTGACTCTGGAGACAGGCAGGGGAGACCCTGCTCCTCAGGCATCAGAGTACAATCAGTAAGAATCAAAAAGACCAGTTTGAGTTCAGGTTCTGCCACTTACTAACTGGACTAATGACTTCCCCTCTCTAAGCCTCAATATCCTTTGTTCTAAAGGGGAATAAAACAGTGCCTACCTCCCAGGTTGGAATGTGAATGAAATGAGACCAGGTGTGTGAAGCGCTTTGACACGGGAGGAAACCCCAATCCAGAAAAATCGCACATAGACTGTGTAGAGGGGCCGGGACCCAGGCCATCTGTCCCTTAGCGCAGACAAGGGGGTGTCCCCTCTCTTGTCCATGTCCCCACACCACTAGCCAAGGATCCCCAAACTCAGTGTTCAGCTGCAACTGCCTACACGGCAGAGCGAGCCCCAACACAGCTGCAGACAGGCTGGGCACAGAGGCACGGGGAGCAGCTGGGCCCAGCTCTGAGGAGGGTGCCATCTAGACATGCTGTAGATAAACCCAGAACGCACACTAGTGGCCTAGCCTCGGAGAGCCTGGACTTGCTCTTTTTATTGTGTTTGATAGCTTCTGAGACACTTGCCCTCAAGGCTGAGGCCGAACTCACACTTCATCTAAAGGAGGTCTGCGGCTCAAGGAAGGGGGGCTTCTTGAGGGGGGCCGGAAGCAGGTCCTTCCACCTTCCCCATTCAGCACGGTGGGAGCTCTGCTGCCCTGGAAGCCTCCAAAGCAGGCAGCAAGACTTCTCTGCGGTGAAGTCATGGGCCACTCTCAATCCGAAACTCTGCACTCACCAGCTGAGTTCTCGCTGTGGGCCCCTGGCTTCATCTCTCTGAGCCTGCTCCTTCACAAGCAAAATATGATAATCTCTCCCTCACTGGGTCGCTCTGCTGAATACAAGACATAAATGCAGCAGAATTTTGTCAGTCTTACTTTTAGCTAAAGACTCTTTTGATAAAATAAAATTTTAAAAACTGATAAAAGAAAGTGGCTTTGGTTGAAGCCCGGTGGGGATTCCAGAGCCCCGACCATGCAGGGCCCCCTCCTTTGTTAGATGCTGAGGGAGCTCTGCAGATGCCACACAGTGACTCAAAAGACAGTCTGAAAACCACTGATATAAGAAAACAAGTTCTTACAACAGTGCCTGGCATAAAGCAAATGATCTATAAATCTTGGCTACTGTTATATTACTCATTGTCAGCAAAGCCCTGGGCCAGGTAAATTCTTGGGGAGGGGGTATATAAAGGTGAGAACTGGTCTGAAGGAGCTCCCAGTTAACTGCAGAGGCACGGAAACGCCCTCCGTAACATCTAACAAAACTGCCAAAGGAACCGGGTGTTTCCAAAGCGGACACACAAGCCGTGAAAGGAAAGAGGGTGAAGTCGAGGGAGTTTCCATGAGAAAGCAGTGTTTGACCTGGGATGAAAAGAATGAAAAAGGGGCGCCTGGGTGGCTCAGTCGGTTAAGCGTCTGCCTTTGGCTCAGGTCATGATCCCAGGGGCCTGGGATCGAGTCCCGCTCAGTGGGGAGCCTGCTTCTCCCTCTCCCTCTGCCTGTTGCTCCCCCTGCTTGTGCTCTCTGTGTGTCAAATAAATAAATAAAATCTTTTAAAAAAGAAAAGAAAAGAAAGGAATGAAAAAGATTCCAAGGGAGTTGGAGCAGTGTGATGGGAGAGATGTGCAGGAGGTGGTCATCTAACCCCTTCAGTTTCCAGATGGGGAAACTTAGAAGAGGGAAAGGGACTTGCTCAAATCCCACGGAGCTGGAGGCAGAGGTGGACCTCTGCCAGGTCCAGACCACCTCCCGCCACACCCGGGCACAGTAACTCCTGCTGCCTGGGCTACAGTGTTCTTTCCTTAAGCAATAGGGCACAGGATGCCGGCGCAGGATGGAAAGAGGGGTGGGGACCCTGCAGAGTCTGGGCACCCAAAGAACAGGCCCGACACCAAGCCAAGAAGTAGCTGCTCCAGAAGCAGCCTGGTGGGCAAAGCCATAAACCCTGGCCTAGGGCACCCGAGGCCCAGGCCTTCCCCCCTGGGAAATGCCCCCCCGACCAACAAAGCAGGTACTGCCAGGCAGGTCTTCTGACCCTCCCACTGCCACATTCCAGGGGCCTGCTGGGTCTGGTGCAGTTTGGCAACTAAACCCTCTCCTCTCTGCCCTGCGTGAGAGCCCTCACCTGCACAGTTCACAGAGCAGTTTAACAAACACACAAATGCTACCAGCAGAATCCTGCCAACAGTCCTCAAACAGAAAAAGGGAAGCTATTAGGAGGCTGCTTTTCAGATGAAGAAATTGAGGTATGCAGCCCGCAATGACTTCATCCAGCAAGCATTTATAGAGTGTACCGTACTAGGCATGGGGCGCAAAACTAAACAGGGCCTGTCCCGGAGGGTCCCATCTGTGATTCGGATACAGTTTGATCGGTGCCATCAGAAAAGCCTACTTAAATGCTATCAAGGAGGCACAAAGAGAAGAATTTATTCCATTTGTTGAATGATGGATGAGCAATCAACTGAAGCAATGCAAGGGGCGCCTGAGTGGCTCAGTCAGTTAAGCGGCTGCCTTCAGCTCAGGTCATGATCCCAGGGTCCTGGGATCGAGTTCTGCATCACGCTCCTTGCTCAGCGGGGAGCCTGCTTCTCCCTCTGCCTGCAGCTCCCCCTGCTTGTGCTCTGACAAATAAATAAAATCTTAAAAAAAAATAACAACAACAACAAATGAAGCAATGCACGAAGTAGGTCAAGGAAAGCTTCCTGGAGGAGGCAAGAGTGATACTGGAGCTGGCCGTGAAGGATGCCTAGGCATTCCCCAAAAGGAAAGCAGGAAAGGATATTCTGGACAGGAGGGAGAAGACAGGCACAGGCCTGTGAGTGAGCACCGAGAGGTGGGGGGATGGCTGGAAAGCAGGGGCGGGGGCAAGGATGCAAGGTGAACTCAGAAAGGCAGGCTCTTTACACTTTCTTTGACCAGGCTCCCTGCCTGCTGCATTTCAGTTAGCGGGTGAGTTACTGGTGTCTTAACGTATTTTCTGTCTGTCTGTGTCTCCTCCACACAACAGTGGGCGCCCCAAGGCCAGACAGTGGGCCTCATTCATCAGGGTACCCGGGGTCCAGCACAGTGCCTGGCACCTGCAAGACTCCATAAATATTTGAACAGATGAATACCGCTCTGAAGAGTTTGGGCTTTATGCCTGAGGAAACAGAGCGCCATAGAAGCGTTTCCAATAGAGGAGGAATGTGATCAGAGCCTTGTTTAGAGAATTAATCAGCAGCGGGGTGGAGCCCAGGAGCTAGGCAGGCAGGGCTTGAACCAGACAGCAGACTTAGACATGGAGAGAACAGGATGGATTCTGAAGCTATTTCAGAGATAGGCTAGACATGACTTGACGACTAATTCGATTAGGGAGGAGGTGGAGGGAGAAGGAAAGGGAAGTGTTTAGAATGACTCAGGTACCCAGCAAGTACAGATGAAGTGCAGCCACCAAATGAGGCAGAACCCGGGCCGGGGACAATGGTTCCCAGGGTCACTGAGTTGTTAGTGAAGGTCTGAACCAGACATGAAAACCAGAGTCTCTGACTCCCTGTTCTTTTATGCTACTCCACGCTGCCAACCCTTTTGAGACTTTTTCCAAGAGCATTTCATGTTGATCAACACGAGAATGTGGAAGGAAAGAAGGAAGGGTTCAGCAACCACAGCTTCTGAAGCATCACAGAAAACTATCCGTAGGTCTTCCCCCGCTCCAAGATTTTATTTTTAAGTAATCTCCACACCCAGTGTGGGTCTCAAACTCAACCCCGTGATCAAGAGTTGTAAGCTCCGCATGCCCCGCTGCCTGAGCCAACCAGGTGCCCCTCCCTAGGTCTTTACTGATGGCACATAAACTACATTTGATATCCTGGGGTGGGGGAGGGGGCGATTAACATTTTCCTGAGGCTCTGCTAGGTGCTTCCAGTTCAGCTGGCTCCCACTGATCCTCAGTCCTGTGAGGGAAGTGCTGTTACCCCCATGTTACTTACAGATGAGAAAATTAAGGTACAGAGTTACTAGTGTGCCTGTGACGACGCAGCTAGAACAGGTGAGTTGGGATTCACAACAGGGCCTCTACTCTACTACCCTCTGCTGTGTTCACTCAACTGTGACTGTCCTCAATATAACTGTCAGACGTGATAGATTTCTACAGTGGACAGGGCTGAAGGGGGAAGGGCTGGATTAGGTGATCTTTCAGAGGCTTCAAGCCCAGAAATCAGGGAAACTCAGAAGAATCTTACTCTTTTTTCACCTCTGCACCTAGACCCAATCTGAGAGGCACAGTACTCTAAGAGATCCCAAAGAGCCTCCAGTCCGACCTCTCAGGAGAGGATGGAATCTCTGCAGCACCATCTTGAATCTGTTTGCATTCCTGCAAGTGATGGGCAGCTCACCTCCTCCTAAATAACCCACTCAGGAAGTTCAGTATCTTCTTTTGGTTCAAGGGTTCATTCTTCTACCCCCAACACCCCCGTGAAGTTCAGAGATATCAAAGGTTGGTCCATGTGGAGTCCTGATGGGGAAGGAAGTAGGCTGCCTTGCAAAGAGGCCTGTGCTCTGAAGCTGTCCCTCAAGTGTCGGCTGGAGGAGGCTAACGCACATTCTAAGGGGTTAAACAATCAAGAAGACAGGAGTGGTTTGGGCATTCACCAGCAGAGCCTCCTAAAATATTTAAAGGCAAGAAACCTGCAGCCAATAAACAGCGGGCCAAGAAATGTCCCAAGACTTCAATTACCATCTGTGTGCTGACACTCCAAAATCCTTCTGTCCAGCTTCATCTCTCCTGAGCTGCTGGCTGACCCACGTATCCAACAACCTCCTGGACCTTCCCTCCAAATCTATTCCTCCCTCTGTGTCCCCATCTCAGTGAATGGTACCTCCCACCCAGTCCCCCAAATCTGAAGCCTTAGTGCCCTCCTGGGCACTTCCTCTTTCCTCCCCTCCATCACCCCAATTAGGCACCAAGTTTTCTCAATTCTACCTCCCAAATGTTTCTCAAATCCATTTTCACCAGGCCCCATTCTCTCTAATCAAGGATACTTCATCAGCTTTGAGACCGGTCTCCCTGCCTCCAGTGTCTCCTGCATTGGTCCATTCTCACAGTGCCCCACGGTACCAAGTCCAAAGCACAAATGAGACAAGACTCTTCTACAACTCCCTCATTAGTCAGGATGAAATCCACACTCCCCCGAAAGGTATACAAAGTCCTTGAGGATCTGGCCCTTGCTTACCTTTCTGGTCTCATTTCTCAGCCCTTTCCCCTTCTTCACTCGGTACTGATCTCCTGAAATTCCTCCAAAATACTGGGCTCTTGTCAGCTGACCTTTGTGCGTGCTATTCCCTCTTTCTTCACTCAGCTAATGCCTACTGGTGATTCAGCTTTTGGCTTCAATGTCACCTCCTTCAAGAAGCCTTCTTCCCCCACACACTTAGTTAGGCATCCCTCCTGTGCTGTCCTAGTACCTTACACTTGCTCCCATTTAGCATTTATCACACTGATTCCACAATTTATCTATTTGTATCACTCCTTCCTTGGAGTATTTACTATATGCCAAACAACACACCAAGCACTTTACATGGATTAGCTCCTTTAATCTTTACAGTAACTCTTGAGGCAGGTGCTCTTATGACCCCATTTTATTTTATTTATTTTTTTAAAGATTTTATTTTTTTGACAGAGAGAGACATAGCGAGAGCAGGAACACAAGCAGGGGGAGTGGGAGGGGGAGAAGCAGGCTTCCCGCCGAGCAGGGAGCCCGATGCGGGACTCGATCCCAGGACTCTGGGATCATGACCTGAGCCGAAGGCAGACGCTTAACGACTGAGCCACCCAGGCGCCCCCTTATGACCCCATTTTAAAGAAGGGGAAACTGAGCCTTGGACTTTGGCAAGAAATTTCTTTGAGGAAATGGCGGAGCAGAGATGTGCAGCCAAATTTCTCAGTCTCAGAGACCAAGCTCTCAATCACTGAAACCCATCAAACTGGCTCCCCCGCCCAGGACCCAAGGGCACTTGGGTTTCACTACTCCAACACCCAGACCATGCTTGAGGACCCTGGGGCTGGTGGCAGTGGAAAATTAAGAGTTTTGACTCCTAACAATTGGTTGGAATCCTGCAGGGCTACGTTCTGGGTAGAGGGGAGGCGGCACTAAGCCTTTGTATGCTTTGAAACAACCAGGTATTTTCTTAGAATACTCTGGACCGGAGCTGCACAGGCGGACAGGGCATGATGGCAGGGATAAAAGTATTTCTTCTATTCTGGATGCATTTCTCTCCGTGCTCCTTTTCAGTATTTCACTCTGAGCAGAAGCCCAGGCCATGTGGCGTAAGAGCAATCAACAGCAGCAAGAACCTCCACCAGGGACGCCTAGGTGGCTCAGTCGTTAGGCATCTGCCTTCGGCTCAGGTCAGGGTCCCAGGGTCCTGGGATCGAGCCCCGCATCAGGCTCCCTGCTCAGCGGGGAGCCTGCTTCTCCCTCTCCCACTCCCCCTGCTTGTGTTCCCTCTCGCTGTCTCTCTGTCAAATAAATAAAATCTTAAAAAAAAAAAAAAGAGACTCCACCAGGCACGGGCACACACTTGGTATCAACAATGTCCCAAGCTCACTGCAAGTTTTAGCAGTTTGTCTTCATTTCAGCCCTATGAAGTATTCCTTTTTAAAGGTGAGGAAACTGAGGCTCAGAGCCCATAGATGGTTTGTCCAAGGGTATGTAACTATTAAGTGCCAGAATTAGGATTCTAGCACAATTGTATCCAACCTGGAAGTGCAGGCTCTTAATTTCTATGTCACTGCCTCTAAGATGCACACAAAATACCTCCAGAAGCTTATTAAAATGTAGATTCCTGGGCCCTTCCTGGGCACAGAATAGGTCTGAGATGGAACCCAAAAGTGTGCACTTTTTTTTTTTTAAGATTTATTTATTTATTTGAGAGAGAGAAGGAGAGAGTGCAACAAGCAGGCACAGAAGGAGAGGGAGAGAGAATCCCAAGCAGACTCTGGGCAGAGCCCAGAGCCCAACACAGGGCTCAATCTCACAACCCTGAGATCATGACCTGAGCCAAAACCAAGTCAGATGCTCAATGGACTGTGCCACTGGCGCCCCCAAAAGTGCTTTTTAAACAAGCTCCTAGGTGATTCTGATACAGACCATCCACTGAGAAACAGTGCACCATGGCAATGTTTTCCCAAACTGTGTTCCTCAAGAATACTAGTGTTACCAAAAAATGACCAGAAATTTTAGAAAAAGGGGGTTGGGGATGGGAGGGAGTTCCCATGGTTAAAAAAGTTTAAGAAATACTGCATATTCTATCCCTCTCTGGCATATTTACAAAGCATATTAACAAATTAAGAATTCTGAGATGCGGGCGCCTGGGTGGCTCAGTTGGTTAAGCGACTGCCTTCGGCTCAGGTCATGATCCTGGAGTCCCTGGATCGAGTCCCGCATCGGGCTCCCTGCTCGGCGGGGAGCCTGCTTCTCCCTCTGACCCTCCCCCCTCTCATGTGCTCTCTCTCTCATTCTCTCTGTCTCAAATAAATGAAATCTTTAAAAAAAAAAAAAAAAGAATTCTGAGATGCTTCATGTTGAACAAACTTATTCAGCTGTGTTTCACAGAGTGTTTCCCAAACTTATCTAACCACAGAATCCTCCTCTATTAGCAATACCTATTAACATTTCATAAGACCCAACAAACGGAATGGAGCTTCAGAAGCCCTGCTAGGTTATACTTCCTCCTAACCTCAGCCCATGCTAGCTTTTTTTTCTACCTCTGCTAAGTATGCAACGAAAGGAGTTCTACATTCCAGCCCTGGCCTCACTCCCTCACTTGCTATATGTGACCTTGGGCAAGCCATTTCACCTCTTTGGGGTCCTTCCTCAGCTATAAACTGGGGATAATAATCTCTACTAGCATGCTAACGGGGCCTTCATCACTGAGATTAAAAAGGTCCAAATACTGTGTACAAAAGCCATACAGAGCTGCACTTCCTCACCATTCTTTTGGCATGTGACTATACTCAGTTGAGTGCTTTCTAATATCCCATGTAATTCTGTTTTCCTACTTTCCCTGCATGGGTTTTATCTCCTAAATTAGCATGATCTTGGAATCTAGAGAAAGATCCAAATACTAAAATACTGTTACACTCTTAGAAGTACCAAATGCTTTACAAGCATGACTTCATTACTACTCATGACAGCTCTCTGAAGTAGACCCTATTATTGGGCCCAATTTTAGAGAGAGGGAAACAGGCTCCAAAGGCTTAATGGCTCATAACTATTTAAGTGATGGAGCCAAGGTGTGAACCTTCTTCTGCCTCCAAGCTGAACTTAACCACTCTACCTTATCTGTCATCCAACAAAGGATTCTGGCCACAGAATCACCATGCTGTGGTGTTCTTGGCTGGATCAAAATGGGCAGGGGAGTGGGGAAGAGGCATCTGCTGACAGCTTCCGGGTTCTGCTGCCTGCCAGGAGACTGCAGGTTAAGTTCTGTGTCTTCTCTGGGTTTCACTTTTCCTATGCGTGAAATGGAGGTGTTAGGCTAAGTAAATAAGGTCATTCGAGGGACCTGCGGAAACCACAGATTCTCCTGATGATTCGCACGCAGTGTATCAGGGGTGTATTTTCATCAGACGCCCCGAACGATGCCGACGAAGCCAGTGCTCTAAATGCTCTGTTGGCGTTGGTGAGCCCGCCGGGAGCCCTCGCGGGAGTCCTGAGAAGGTGTGGGGCCCCAGCACAGCCCAGCCTGATTACGTGGGGTCCAAGGTCCCCAAATCCTCCCGGGCGCGACGTCAGAGGGGGCGCGACGCGACCTCCCAGACCTGTAGTCCTGCGTGACGCGAGACAGGCGCGACCGACCAGCCCTTTCGCCTTCTCTGCCGCGCGAGACCTCGCTGAAGCCAACCTCAGCGTGGGAAGGGCGCGGAGAATGCCAGGAGAAAGTAAAGCGGGGTCCGGGCCTGGACTCGGCGAGGCCCCTACTTGGAATCGCCCGCCCCCGCCAAAAGCACTCACCTGCCCGTACGGGTAGCTGGCCATGGCGACTCGACGTCACACGTTGGCGAGGGGCGGGGCTTCCCGGTCCTAAGCCTGCCCCGCCTGGGCCTGGGTGTGGCCGCTTCTGATTGGATGTTCTCTGCTGTCAATCCTGGGCTCATGGGTCGACGGAACTGACGTTCTAGGGCGGTGGTCGGGTGCTACTGGGAGAGGCCCTAGGTGCTCAGGTTTGGGTGAACGTTTCCGGAAATCCAGTTCGCTTACTGGCGGGGCTGTTCCTCCCTTTCCTGCCCTAGGCCCCAGGGACGCTCAGGCCCGGGTATTTAGTGAGAAGCTTGGGTCGGTTGTTGTAGCGGTGGCCATGTTTTAACCTGGCAAATGGGACGCCTGATAGTGGGTAGTTGCAGTCGTCACTGTAAGTTTCCGCCCGCCGGAGGAGGGCCCAGGCGGTTGCCGTGACAACCAAAACAGAATTAGGCCTCCTGGACAGGATGGAGGCAACGGTGGAAGTACCTCGCTCTAATGTCATGACATCAGTTACTAGCTTTAGAGTGAAATTTGTGGTCTTTGGAGAGGAAAATGCCAAGTCCTCAGAGTGGGAGGAAAATTAAAATCATCTGGGGTCTCTAATAAAACGGGATACTGTGGTCCGGAGAGGCAGTGACTTGCCCTAGTTCACAGTAGGTTGGGGGCAGAGGTGGCCTAGAACTGGTGTCAATGCATGCCCAGTTCTCAGTAGGGAAGTCTTTTTTTTTTTTTTTTTTTTTAAAGATTTTATTTATTTGAGAGAGAGAGAAAGAGAGAGCACATGAGAGGGGGGAGGGTCAGAGGGAGAAGCAGACCCCCTGCCGAGCAGGGAGCCCGATGCGGGACTCGATCCAGGGACTCCAGGATCATGACCTGAGCCGAAGGCAGTCGCTTAACCAACTGAGCCACCCAGGCGCCCCCTCAGTAGGGAAGTCTTGACTAGTCCCCAAAGTAAGTCCAATTCTGGTGACTGAGTGACCACATATAGTCATGTACTTACTTGCTCTTGGTGGTTCAGGCTCTGCACTTGTTTGAATGCTTATTTGACTAATTTGTTAAGTTCTTCCGTGTGGGCATAGACTGTGTTGTTTTTTGTTTTGTTTTGTTTTGTTTTATTTATTTGACAGAGAGAGACACAGTGAGAGAGGGAACACAAGCAGGGGGAGTGGGAGAGGGAGAAGCAGGCCTCCCGCCGAGCAGGGAGCCCTTTTCGGGGCTCGATCCCAGGACCCTGGGATCATGACCTGAGCTGAAGGTAGATGCTTAACGACTGAGCCCCCCAGGTGCCCCAGATTGTATGTGGTTTTGCTTGTCATGTCCCCTGTACATAGTACAGTGCCTGGCACTGTATTTAAACACACACACACACACACACACACAGCAATAAATGAGTAGTGTTACAAGGTGTTATCCATTCCAGACCATCTTTCTTTTAAAGATTTTATTTATTTATTTGACAGAGAGAGATAGTGAGAGAAGGAACACAAGCAGGGGGAGAGAGAGAGGGAGAAGCAGGCTTCCCGCAGAGCAGGGAGCCAGATGTGGGGCTCGATCCCAGGACCCTGGGATCATGACCTGAGCCGAAGGCAGACGCTTAACGACTGAGCCACCCAGGCGCCCCCCAGACCATCTTTCTAACCCTCTGGCCAGGCACTTTCCAAAATCACTGTTTCAATTCAAATATCACCTAGGGGAGGGGGGCATTCCTTGACACCACATCTAAAGTAGCATTGCCGCCCCACATTCTAGACGTCTATCATGTTACAATGTTTCATTTTATCATAGTACTTGTCAGTACTTGAATTGTCCTCTTTAAAGTTTAATGTATATTGTAGCATTGTCCTCTTCTTATTCACTCCTATATCCCCAGTGCCTAGAATAGTATCTGGCATGAATTTAATAAATGTTATTAGATATCATCATCGTTGTCATCGTTGTCGTCGTCCTGCATTGAATTCTTACTAGGTGCCCGATGTTGTACTAAGTACAATGTGTTGTTTCATTTCCATCGCAGTGCTTTGAGATAGATATTACTACTCATTTATAATGAGGAGCTGAGGCTGACAGAGGCTAAGTGATTTCCCTACTAGCAAAAAGATAAATGGAGAGGTCAGCATTTGAACCCAGGTCCACATCTTTTAACTACTCAGTAGTTTAACTACTAAGTAGTCTTGTCTTTACCTTTGTAACCCCCTACCCAGTCCAAAAAAAAAGTAGGTAGAATTGCACTGCAAAATCTCAGAGAGGGGGCGCCTGGGTGGCTCAGTTGTTAAGCGTCTGCCTTCCGCTCAGGTCATGATCCCAGGGTCCTGGGATCGAGCCCCGCATCGGGCTCCCTGCTCCGTGGGAAGCCTGCTTCTCCCTCTCCCACTCCCCCTGCTTGTGTTCCCTCTCTCGCTGTCTCTCTCTGTCAAATGAATAAATAAAATCTTAAAAAAAAAAAAATCTCAAGAGAGGAAGAAGTCTTACAGTCTGGGCTGAAGGTCAAGGGGTATCTGGTAGGGGAGAAAATAGGTGACCCCCGGACTACAAACTGGGGTCATGTGATGCACATTTTATTCCACAAATATATTAAGCCTATTGAGTTCCCACCCCTTATCAGGCTCTGTTCTAAGTGCTGAGGATTAAATTTCTATGAAAATCTCACCCCCCTAACCCCCTCTGCCCAGCAAAGGGCTCCTAGGAGAACGTTCTGTTGGATATCTGTGCACTTTGGGAGCATCATCTCTCAGGTACTGAAACTAGCCAAAGCCAACGTCCAGGGCTATGCCTCTGAGGACCTGGGGCAGGCCCAGGTGTGTTTATTTTGGAGCAAGCTGGATAACAGGGAGATCAGGAATTCCAAAGACTGAAAAACAGTCAACTCATTTCCAAAACCTCAACTACCTGAGGCAGACCGAGTTGGGTGGGAAAGTTCCTGTTATTGTTTCAGCTTTAGCCAAAGGGGAAAACTTGGATTCCAGCCCTTTTTAGAGCACAGAGCACTTTTCCTGAGTTCATGGAAGCCCTGTGTTTGACCCATTAGAGGTGAGGCAGAGCTTGGTAATGGAAGGTCCATCCACTGGAAAATATCACCTCCCCTAGGGACACATCATTCCTCCCAGGCATTCTGGATCAGCTCCAAGCTCCAGTATTGCTTACTGAGAAGGAATACCAACAGCCACCTAATTATTGTGGAATTAATTCTCTTTGATTCCAACTAGATCCAGTTCTGAAGTTTAAATTGCAGTTGGATGCTGTGGATGAGAGGTTGATTTGCAGCTTTCCACAGAACCAACAGAAAAATGAGAACAGCAGACGTGGCATTTTGGCCACACTCCCCTTCCATCATGGGATCATACAGAGAGTACATTGATATATTCTATTCCCATAAATTATTCAGGACCACACCAGAAGATCTAGTCTTATAAGGGGTTAACAAGCCACATGTGAAGAAAGCGGCTAGATTTTGTTGAATTCTGGTGACAGGGGAAACTTTTTTTTTTTTTTTTTAAGATTTTATCCATTTATTTGACAGAGAGAGACACAGTGAGAGAAGGAACACAAGCAGGGGGAATAGGAGAAGCAGGCTTCCCGTGGAGCAGGGAGCCCGATGAGGGGCTTGCTCCCAGGACCCTGGGATCATGACCCGAGCTGAAGGCAGATGCTCAATGACTGAGCCACCCAGGCGCCCCCAGGGTAAACTCTTATGACAAATGGGAGGATTTAAATTCCAGAAGGCATCAGATTTGGGATTTTTCTCTGCAGAATAAATCTGCAGCAGCCTTTTCTTCCTCTTATAGAGCAGAGCGTTTCTCAAATTAAGGATCCTCCAATCCACTTTTTTTCACTTTGCTGTCAGTGAGCAGGCAAACCTGACCAACACCCCCTTGCAGAAAACCCTTGCCTCCCACTGCCTGCCCTGCTCACACTCTGCATTCCAGCCACAAACGACACTGACCCCTGCACTGTGCCCCTGTCACTCAGCATGCTGCTCTTAACCACCTCTGGACCTTGGCATGTGGTGGTCCCTCCGCCTCCATCGATCTGTGTCTAGACAAGGTTAGGTCCCTCAGCCCTGCGCTCCCCTGGTGCCTGGTACTGCCCCACCATCCCACTTTATTGTATTTGCTTGTTTAACTCCCTGCTCTCACTGTAGACACCGTGGGGGCGGGGGCCAGATCCGTCTTGTTTGCCTCTGACTCCCCAGAGCCTATTACAGTTCCTGGCACAAAGTAGTGAGAGGAAAACGGACTCATCAGGTTAGATTTTGCCGATCTGAGTGATCTGTATGCTGCCTTTACAGCCTGGAATATACTAAGAAATGAAGACCAAAGAATAACATGGCAGGAATGTGAGAAAGCTGCCTGAAGCTTGCGCCCCTCCTTCCTTTCTCTTCAGCTTACCCAGCTCCTGAATTTATGAGCAAAATCCGTGGATTTTTTTGCTGACCACAGTAACAGAAGACACTATAAAATTCAGCTTTCCATCTGGTTCTTCATGGTCCAAGAAAATACAGCCGTTCCAAACTCCAGGGAGACAAGCACTCAAATCATGAAAGTTTAAACCAGCCTGTTGTAGACTCCCCTAAGAGCTGCATGAATGTGACTCAGGAAGAAAAGTGAAGAAAGCGTCATTCACTGTGTAAGGATCGATTCCCTGGTGGCCCTTGAAGGGTAGGAGTTTGATGTTTCCCCATAGTGATAGTCCCCTCTGGCCTTCAAAGCCAACCCGCTTGATCCAACAGCTGGTCCTTGCTTCCCTCTCTACTCACGCCAATGTGCTCCTTATCATGATGCCAATCGTCAGCACTTCGCAGACTGGGGCCCCAAGTGGGAGCTGGCCTTCCAATAGGAATGCTTCAACATCTGTCCTCATCCACTGTCCAAAACTGGCTGCTATTTCAATGCAAAGATGATGTGTTTGCTTTTTAATGTTGGATGTTAGAACCAGAGTTAACTAAGAATGGCTGATGAGGGACAAAATAAGAATCGACGCCCCGTTGATCTAAAAGCGTCACATGAGATACTCGGACATGCTTGGGAGTCTGCCCGATGTCATTCCCTTGGCCACTGGCACACCTCTGCTCCTGGCAGGAAGAAAATAGGGCAAAGGTTCTGAAAAGCCATGAGGAGGCTGGTCTCCTGGTATCCGGGGCCCAACTGGAGAAGGGAATTTTCAGAACTGTGCTGGAAATGTCGGCTCTGGAGAGATGGCAGCCAGTTGGAAGACTTCAGGCAGTTTGGATAAGCATCTAGACTCTGGGTGCATTTCTGAGCTTGCTCTGTGATCTCTTTGAAGTTTATCCAACTTGAATAAACCTTCCAGAAAGCTGGGACCAGTAAAAAGCCTTTCTTTAGAAGTCCCTCTGGATGTGCCCTGTTGCTTTCTCACAGGGCAGCCAGCCCATCAGGACAAGAGATGTGAAAAGGACAGAAGGAAGAGGCTTGAGGTGGAATGTTTCCATAATATTCAACTTGCTGTCTTCCCCCCCACCTTTTCTTCCTGACCTTTTTGTATATAGAGAAGGAGACAGAAGATAGATCACCAAATTCCCAGTGGACTTTGAAGACCCCCCCCCCCCCGCCCCCCGCCGGGGCTTAGATCTGATCATGGCTTGCCCATGACCCTTTTGCACTGAGGCAATCTGTTTCTGAAGGCCTAGGCTAAGATGTGCAGGAAAAGCACCACACCCATTAGATGAACAAAGTTTAACAAAAGACGCCATTTGCAGTCCAGGAGAGCTGGTGACAGGGCTGTGCAAGCATCAGGCAGAAGCTTCCATTTCATTTCCTGGAGAAGCCGTCCCTGGTTGCGTAGGCCGGGAGCTGAAGCCTATCTTTCCTGTTTGCACAGACGTTCTAATGACAGAATTACTGGAGCAGTGAGAAGAGCCTGCTCGCTTGGAGAGACTGGCAGGCAGGCGACTACACCCCCGCGCTGGGTGGCATTTCCCCAGGTGCACCCTGGATCGGCTCTGGGCCACTCTCGAGAAGTACTAAACACCGATTTCTCCGGGGAAGCAACCAGGGAGGCCCTCTACGAGCCATAAGTGGGGCCTTCAAGTCTGCTTTTGGCTCATTTATGGGGACAGGCTATGTGACGCCTTCTCTGACTTCGAGAAGTGTGCCCCGAAGGGCAGGACACAAGGTCCACAGGGGACCAAAGCATGACTCGGAAGCATCTAGAGAGGAGAGCTGAGCTGGGGGCACCCTCGACAGCAGCATCCCACAGCTCTGCCAGTTGACCGCAGACACGAGAGAAAGGCCCTTTTTTTGACCCTAGGCCCAAATGACAGGGGGATGACAGAGAGGCGGTGGCAGCAGCAGAGAACCCTGTGGAAGTGGGGTTGCAGGTAGTTTTGTTCATTTATTGATAAAAAAATATTAATAGCAATTAAGAAAAACAAAACATTCACAACCCATCACAGAGTCCTGTAAGTTTCAGCCAAATGTTCCCAATGGAGTCCTTCATCTGACAGAGCTGGTGATTTCAGCCGAAAGGCCCCTTCATGTTCTTCATGGGTGGATACTGCTGCTCCATGGGCATGGCCCCAAAGCAGTCAGAGGGGTTACAGTGGCCAGCCTTGCCTGGCTGGCCCATGGGACCCGGGGGGCCAGGGATGCCAGGAATGCCTTGCTGGCCCATTGGTCCAGTGGCGCCCATCTTGCCATACCCTGGAGGGCCTTGAGGACCTGGGGGTGGGGGGGAAGAGTCAGAGAAGGAAGGTCAGGAAACCCAAGTGACAAGAAAAGAAGAAATCGTGGTCGTGGTAAATAATACCTTACGTGTGATAAATATTTGTCAGGTTACAACAGGTTTTCGAGAAGACCTGATCTGATCCTTACGTTAATGTAACAATAACAACAATATTACTGGCCAGTTTTATCGGGAGCTCCTGTGTGCCAGGCACAAGGCGAGTGCTTTTGATGCATAATTCAATGAATCTTCACAACGATTCTGTGAGAAAGAAACTATCACCTCATGCTGTAGATGACGACGCAGGCTCAGAGAGGTTGCCCACGTGGGGTAGGTGTTCAGTGAGGCTGGGTCTCAGAGCCAGGCCGGCAGGCTACAGTCACTTCTCTTTCAGGCTCCACAGCCTGACTTAGTGACCTTGTCAAGTCTGGACAGCCAGGATGATGCTAGCAGGACTTGAACTCACCTTCCCTGGCCCCACCATATCCAACTACCTTTCCCTGTGTCCCGCTAGCCTGGTTTGGGACTTGAGGACGGGCCCTGGGTCCTCCACTCCCCGCTCTGCACACCCTGGCATGACTGTAAATGGTGGCTGATAGGCCTGTAGTTATTTGAGGTTCTACACAAATACATTGTGTTGTAGAAGGAACATTCTACAAGATTCATGCTCTCACATTCTGGCTCTTCCTACCTGGGGGGCCGGGGAGACCATTTTCTCCTGCAATGCCGATACCAATGTCCCCCTTTTCACCCTTAGTACCGGGCAATCCTGGGACAAAAGGAATAAAATAAGTCCTATTCCTGAGCAGAAAAATGACACGCCCAGGCAGATTATTTGAAACACACACATGCACACGAATGTCAGAGTCATGATAGACCTCATGCAATGCTCCTGTTTGCCCCCCGAGAGTTCCAGGTGCGCCTGGGGAGCTGGAGGGCAGAGCTACCTCTCATTCCTGGCACGCCCTGCCGTCCTTCCCTGCCGATCTGACCAGGGAGTCCGGGTGACCCCGGAGCGCCTGGCCGGCCTGGAGCACCGTCCTTCCCTGGGGGCCCTGGGCGTCCCGGAGCTGCAGCCATCTCCATGGGGAACTGCATCCTGGAGGTGTAGTAAGCCATCCTCTCTGTAAGAAAGGCCAGGGACCGGTCACAGGGTGCCCCGGGGCCTCACACCGGTGCAGAGGGACTGCCAGCATCGAGTCCGAACTGGCCTTGCTTCGAAGGGGAGTCAGAGCAGGGAACGCGGGGGCTGATCTCCTGAGTGGCCTCCCATGCCCTCGCCTCCACCTTCCTCTGCACAGTGGTCTCTCGGGAGCACGGACCTGATGATAGCCTCCCTCCCCTCCGACACCGTCATTAGTCCACCACTGGCTTCACAATAAAGTCCAGACTCCTTGCTTGGCATTCAAGCTCCGCTCCCCAAGCAAGATGGCTAGCCCCATCAGGACAGGGTCCATGTTCTCCCCAGGCCCTAGCATGGCAAGGCTGGATGAACAGATGAACAGGAAAAAAGCTTAAAAGTGAAACCACCCCAGCTCTCTTACGGTTGCTGCTTGCCCCTCTATTTAGAGCTCACTTCACGCAGACTCGTTTGATTTCAATTTTCTTGTCTGTCTCCTTTGCTCCAGTGGGGGCTCAGGGAGCACGGGGGCGGTGGGGGGGAGTCATTTTATCTCTGAACCGAGCAGGTGATAAGGAAGGTCTGACGTCTAACTGAACATATGCCTGTAAGTTGAGGGGGGTGGTGGGTGCCTGGGGAGGGGCACTGAGCTTGAAGGAAAAGGAGGCCAGGGCAGGGTGGAAAAAGAGCTGGGAAGGGCCAGCAGCGCCCACCGCTGCCCAGCCAGCTGCCAATTACCATCAAACATTTTAATGATCTCTTGTCTGATGAACCTCTTGATTTCATCATAATTCACCATGTCTCCCTGAGGAAAACAAAGAAAACCTGCCTCAATTATACTTCCAAGCCTGGTGCTCTCCCCCCTGGGAATAGACCTTATGGAAATAAAGGATAAGGAAGGGAACAAAGCTTCTAGGAGCCTCCCACAGGTACTTAACCCAAGGTCCTAACCCCCCTGAAATGGTGCAAAACATAGCGCATTTTTCTGGGGAGGGGGTTCCCAAACCTCCCCCACTCTCCCCCACCCAGGTGAAGCATCTATATGGGAGTCATGCTCTTTCCCTCAGAGGGTCAGCAGGAGCTTCTAAAATGGTCTCTGCTCCACCCACCCTGTCTGCCTGCTCTGTGGGACCGTGCCCCTGGCTGCCAGGCTTCCTCCTTACCATGGAGCCAGGCATCCCGGGCAAGCCGGGGCTCCCCACAGGCCCCGGGGAGCCAGGGTGGCCTCTCTCTCCTGCCGGACCCGGTGGCCCAACAGGCCCCATGGAGCCACTCTTGCCAGGCCCGCCAGGCATCCCGGCTCTCCCCTTCTCTCCTGCCTGGCCCTTCTGTCCTGAAGGTCCTGGATCACCCTGCAAGGACAAGAAGTCACATCCAGCATGGCCACTTCATGATGTCGCAGCCATTGGCCTTTCTCTCTCTCCATCCCCCCACCAGGCCCCTGGCATCTTCCTCTGACAGTGGCCACAGCATCCTGACAAGGACTCCAGAGCGGTCCTCTGAAAAGACAGTTTTCGTGCCGTTACTTCCTGCTTAGAAATTCTGATGGCTCCCGCCCACCCTCAGGATAAAACTGGATTCCTTGGCCAGACATTCAAGATCATTCGTGATGTGGTCCTGACCACCTCTTCTCCAGGCCCATCTCCCCGCCCCTGCACCCGCAGCCATACCTCACTGGTTAGAACTCTGCTTCGGCCACGCCGTCTTAGCCCTCCCTGCCTGGAATGCTCTTCCCCTCCTTCTACCCGTACACTCCTCCTGTTCTGCTGAAATGCTCCTGTTCTTTGCACAGCCTCCCTGACTCCCAGGCTGAGTTGGGTGCTATGTCTAATCTTCTGAAAAGGCTACCGTGCCCTAGCGTAAGTGTGACCGGACTCAGTGAGTGGTTATTGTTCGGAGACCTCTATTTATCCAAGGCTGGGACAGAGGGTCTGGAATGTAAGTGAGATCAAGCAGACGCCTGCAGCATGAATGAATGAATCCATCCACTGGTCAATGAGTGAATGAACTTGAGATTTCTATCCTCCCAATCGTAGCTAAGAAATAGGCCCATGTGAGAAGTTTTTAGAGATGAGGTTGCTCCAAGTTCTGAGTTCTGCCCAGGTTTTCTTCCTGCCCACTGGCCTTCCTGTGTCTCCTCTCCATGGCTAAAGTCATAGCATAGAACTGGCCTTCATCACTCATGAGTTTTTCCCCTCAAAACCAGCCAGTGCCCACTCACCTTTGGACCAGGGGGTCCATAGAGTCCCTGTTTTCCAGGGGGTCCCTAGAGGAAAGCAAAAGTCAGGGGTCAAGTCTGGGCAACATCTCCGAGCCATTCTGGGGAGGTAGGTGTCATGAAAGGACCACCTTCCACGGCCCTGGGGCCTCGGGCTGTGTCCAGCTGGGCTCTGTGTGAGGAAGGACAACAGCCTCCTTTTTGTTGGTTGACAGCTAGAAGGGAGCATGATGTTTCCCAAGGCATGGCCTTGTGTGATCATGTTGGTTGGGTCCCTTGTCACAGACAAAAAGAGGTGAGAAGTCAGAGCAAGAGGGCCAGTCCAATGCTATATTGGAGGGCCTGGCAAGAGCTGGTGCCCAGGAAATGCTTGGAGTCTACCACCACCACCACCACCATCACCACCACCACCACCACCACCATCATCACCATCACCATCATCATCACCACCATCATCACCATCACCACCATCACCACCA
>NC_058406.1:23454198-23557127 GCF_002201575.2 Neomonachus schauinslandi
CACCATCACCACCACCACCACCACCACCACCACCACCATCATCATCAGCTCTCTTTGACCAGGTACAGAGTAAGAAAAATAGTGAAGAACAAGTGTCATGCATCCTTCTCCCCAGTCCCCAGTCCCTCTCCCCAATGCAGCAAGGGCCACCAACTTCCTACATATCCATCTGGAGGGAGTCTGGCATTCAGGGAGTGTTTAGTGAGTGAACAAAGAAGGGTGAGGGCAAGGCGAGGCACAAGCAGCAGCACCCCCCGCCCCCACGGAAAGGAGAAGCCCAGCGCGACAGTACCTCTTTGCCGGCCGCACCATCTGTACCGGGTTCACCCTGTGGAGTAGAGAGTGGGAGACGTGTGATAGGCACTAATCCAGCATGGCGTCCCCTGCCTCCCCTTGCCCACCACAGGTGCCCAGCCCTGGGCCACCAAGGGACCACGATTCTCTAGCCCTCACCCTCAGACCCTCGGGGCACAGACCATGGAAACTTAGATCCCCACCCCCCATCCCCAATTCTAGCCTGTCCCGGAGCCCCACACCAACAGCCCTGGCTGCCCCCTGACCGAGC
Source organism: Neomonachus schauinslandi (assembly GCF_002201575.2). Lineage (NCBI taxonomy): Eukaryota > Metazoa > Chordata > Mammalia > Carnivora > Phocidae > Neomonachus > Neomonachus schauinslandi. The sequence goes on from NC_058406.1 coordinate 23,454,764, forward strand.
CGGGCAAGGGAAGAGCGGACTGCACACTCCCGGCTCCTGGCGCGAGGCCCCCGCATCTTGCAGGAGCCCTAGCTCTGAGTTTATGTTACATGTTTGCCGAGCCTGCTCCCTCCCCAGGACAGGATGGGCTGCATCGTGGGCCCAGCCTGCTTCTGGTGAGATGGTGGGGAAGACTCTGATTGCCAGGCAACTGGATGATGTATCCAGGGGTCCTGGAGGCTCCAGGGAAGGCCAGAAGGTTGGAGGGACCCACCTGCCCCAGGGCTGTGGCAAGAATCAGAGTGTGTAGGTGAGACTCAGCCCTCTTGGCGGCTGGGCCAACCATCACCGCTGCACAGGCTGGAGTCATCCATCCCATTGAGGCCACCAGCCCCAGGGTCATGGCTACTGTTCCCAGAAGAGAACACCCTGACCTGGGGGGCTAGGAAACCTGGGTTCCTGCCTCAGTTTCCCCAGGAGACTTCATCCCTAAGACTGGCAGTCCAACCACCTGATGTGGGTCACTTGTCTGGAAACTTTGAAAGCGGGAGGATTGCAGAGTGGCTAAGGATGCAAGTTTTGGAATCAGGCAGGCTCTTCCGCTCACTAGCTGTTACGATTCTGGGCAACCTACTTAACCTGGCTGAGCCTTGGTTTCCTCATCTGTAAAATGGGGGACAATCAGACCTAGTAAATAGGATTGCAGTACCGATTAAATGACAAAATGTCAAGCACTTAGGTCACCATTCAGCACACTGTCCGTGGCCAATGCATCACGGCTCTCAGAGCATGAAGCGCCAGCTGAGACCAGGAGTGGTTTCTGAGTTGCCGAGGGGGCTGCGGTAATGGCGCTGCATTTCTGGTTCCTGACGTTCCCAGACTCTCTGTGGTTACCAGCCAGCTCCCCCGGGGAGGGGGCAGGGGGCAGGGGCAGAACAGGTGCCAGGTCTCCCCTGCCTGACACCAGGTCGAGGGGTCGGCGCAAGTGGTGCATGGCCAGGGGCGGAGGCCCGGTGCGCGCCTGGCAAGCGCTGGCTGGCAGGGCTTGTCCTTTCTTCCAGATATGACGTGATCCTCAGGCACAAGCCCCACGCTGCTAGCTTCCCTGCTCACAGCCTCTCCTTCCCTGGAGACCCCAGACGCGCAGACTGGCCCTCTTCCTCGGGGCTGTGCAGTGAGATGTGGGGTCTTACCGGGGGGCCAGGGTGTCCGGGGGGGCCAGGCTGGCCTGGAAGGCCTAGAAGGCCCCTTTCTCCAGTGGCTCCCCGATCTCCTTTTAGGCCCTGGAGAGAAAGGAGGTGGATGGTGAGAGGGGACAGGAGAGGCAGCAGTGAAGCCCACACAGAAGAGGCAGGTGTTGCTGTGTGCCAGGGACCCCTGTGGGGTGGGGCGGCGCTGTCTGAATCTGAAGCAGGGCCCCTCCAAAGGCCTTCACTGCATGCCACTTGGGGAGACCCAGGAGGCAGGAGAGGCTGAAGCCAGGGAAGGAGGGGGATGGACACAGACTCTTCCCAGCCAGGCTCCCGGGAGGGAGGGACGCGGGGAGCAGGCCACTCACCATTGCAGAGATCCCAGCGGGGCCCGGCTGGCCTGGAGGCCCTGGTGGGCCCTAAAGAAAAATGAAGTCAGTGGGATGGAAAGAGTCTCAGGTAATAAGGTAATAATGGAACTTCAGCAGCTCCATTCTCTTCCCTAAACCCTCCTTCCCTTCTGCTCTTGCCCTTGATCTTCTACCAAGAGATTTGTGCCAGAGCTGACCCCTGGGGGGTCCCTGAGCTCACAGGACCACGGCCAGAGCTGAGGGCAGAGGGCAAAGGCCTGAAGGTTAACTATGTTGGACCTGGGGTCTTCTGAGGCCCCCCACTTCCTCCTGTTCTGTGGGAGAAGCAAAGAGCAGAAGCTGGGAGCTGCGTAGCAGGGGCTTAACCCCAATCCCAGAGACCAAACGGATAAGGCCGGCCCTCGGACCCTGGGCCTCCCTGGTCTCCTGCTCTGCTGCCCCTGGAGGGCAATGGGACTCAACTCGTGGGGGTGCTCCCACCCTGCTGGGCTGAGGCAGTGCCCAAATGCCCTCCCCATCTCTGAGTCACAGCTCAAATGCCAGCTCCCTGGTTAGAGCTACACCTTCTCTGAAGCCCAGGGCACACAGGCCTCTCTCACGGCACCTGCCTCCACGCTCCCAGATGGAAAGTTCTGGAGGCATGGACTCTGTTCTACCCCTCTCTAGACCTCTGGGGCAGGAATGCCCAGCACTGGGACTGACACAGAGCAGGGGCTGAGGCTGGGCAGACAGAAGTGAGGGGGGGGACCTTGCGTCCCCTTTCCCCAGCCCCCAGTGAGTCCATGATGGGCTCACAATTCAGAGTGTGCACTTCCTTTCATGTGTAATGTGAGCAGGGACTAGGCTAAACCTAGAGTCCTCGAGCCAGGGCCTCTGGATCCCTCGAGATCCATACACACGGTGATGAGGATGCGAGAGTTCCTCTTTCTGCTCATGAACTATTTTTAACATTTCCAGAAGCCTCTTGGAAATGGTACATCTGCCACAAGAGTCCTGCACTCAAACACCAGAGTGTTTCCTTTGCTCAGGACCCCCATCCGCTCGGGGCATCACACTGATCAAAGGCGCCCGTCGGCAGCCATCTATGTTACCGAGGAGCAAATTCAGACGGGAAACTCATTACTGCTTAATAACTGTCCTCTCCAAGTTGTCTTACCTCTGTAAGTGCACCACCCACACACCCGGCCCCCCGGGCGAGGAGGAGTCATCCCCCTCCACCCCCCCTGCCACTGCTCCCGCTCCCAGCCCCTCCCTCATGCAGGTCGGCAGCAAGTCCTCCAAACACAGCCCTTCTGCCTGCCACCACCATTCCACCGCAACCACACCATCCCTCAGGGACATCCCCGCTTCCACCTGTGCCCCTCCCCTCCTGCCCACACCCCCGAGGTCCCAGGTCTGCAGCAGATCTTCTCCAAGCACAGCTTTCCTGCTCTCACTCATGCCCTTGTCAAACTCCACACTGACCTTGGGGCTCCCCCTACACCCCAGGCCCCTCCCTGCCTCAGGCTTTCAGCTTTTAGTGGCCCTCCACCCCCACCCTGCTTTCCTGCCTGGACATTCTTCCCCCAGACTGCTAGACAGATGGCTCCTTTTGTCCTTCAGGCCTTGGCTCAAATGCCACTTGGGCAGTAAAGGTGCATCTAAAGGCGCCTCCCAGGCCCTGTCTGTGACATCAGATCCCTGCCCGACGCTTCCGCATTAATCTGTTGGTTTGTTATGCCTGTGTGCAAGCTCTGGGATCAGGGGACCTTGTCTATCTCACTCTTAGCCCCCCGCTTGGAGCGGTGCCTGGCATAGAGCAGGTGCTCGATTATTGTTTGTTGAATAACTGAATGATCCCTGTTTGATGAGTAAACTCAAATGTGCCCGGAAAATAAGAAAACAGCAAAGAGCCTGGGGGCCACTGGATGAGGTGGGCCCAGAGCCCCTCACTGCGCTATGGGGCTACGCCTGGGGTCAGCTCTTTCAGGCCATCGCCCTCGCCCACCCTAGCCCCAGCAGAGCCCTCACTCTCATAAAGGCGGGGGCAAGAACGGTTTAACTCACGATATGGCCAGGGGAGCCGGGTCTTCCCTGAGGTCCCATGACACCAGGCTCACCCTGTAGGAGCCAGAAAAAAAAAAAAAAAGCAACACAGAAGCAGACTTACTTGCACGGGGTCGTTAGGTGGGAGAAGGCTGAGCAGAGCACGCGGGACGGCAATAGTCAGAGACGCTGGGCTGAGTCCTGGCCTCCAGGCCCATGCTGTCCAGGGCCCGAGGACCAGCCCTGCCCATAAGTATTGTTGGAGAGAGAAATCAGAGCCCCCAGCCCGAGAAGCCAGGCCCGGCTTATTAGGTGAGGGACCCAACAGGCTGCAGGAAGGAGGAGGTGTGCAGTTTGGGGGCAAAATGTGCCCAGGAGAGAAGGCAGCCAAGCGGCCAGGGAGAGGGAGGGAGCGGCTGTGTCTCGGACTCAGCAGAGCCCAGAGGCTGTCTGAAGGGAGCCTCTGCCTTTACCTCTGATCCGGGCCGGCCACTGCTGCCCGGGGGACCCGGTTTTCCACAGTCGCCCTGGAAGAGAGCGGGCCAACTGGAGCTCGACAGGCCTCGACTTGGCTCCTCCAGCCCCACGTTGACCCCATATCCAAAGAGCCCTGCCCCCTGCCCGGCTCTGGCCAGCAGCCCTCTGATGCCCTCAGGCAGGTAGACGGCGAAGCCTGACCCACTCTGCTGGCACCAGTGGCTCAGGAGGCTCAGATGCTGGCATGGCATCTCCACCAAGGTTCTGGTGGCGCGGGCACTCCAGCTGGGCTGCCCTGTCTGCCTGGGGTCAGGCCTTGAGGAGAGCCGAGAAGACCTGCTTGGCAGAGGTCACCAGGCCCTTCCTTACCTTTGGTCCTGGAAGGCCAGGGTGTCCTGTTTTCCCCTTGAAGCCCTGGAAGAAAAAGCGGGAAGCTGCCAGGGCCCTCACCCCAAGCAGAGGCCACTTCCCTTGCCTCCGTCCTCAGGCTAGAGAAATCAGACCCATCCAGAATCATACCATGGTCCTCGGAGGATCTGGAGTTGAGCTGCCCCACCCACCGAGGCAGACCCCACACCTGCTCAGCTTTGGGACCTCCCCACTCTCCGCTCCTTCCTACAGCTCAACTTACCGGGGGTCCCATGAGTCCAGGGGGGCCAGCGGGACCAGGGTCCCCCTAGGGAAGAGACCAGGGGCATATGAGACAGGATGCCCACTCATTCACCACTGTCTTCCCTCTCTCCCGCCCCTCCCTGGCTATCCCAGGATGGAGGGAATGTCACGGGAGGCAGAGGGAAGAATCTAAGCTGGGCTCGGCCTCTGACTGGCTGTGACCCTGAGTGAATCCCTCTCTGAACCTCAATTTCCCTCTTTTGGGTACAGAAGGGGGTTGGCCTTGATGCTCTGCCCTTTGCCATGCCCCATCCCTTCCAGATTCCCCAGCAAAACCAGATCCATGGAGCCAGGGCTGCTCGAGTCCTTCCGTGCCTACAGCCTGTTCTCCCTGACACCCAGCCTAGTATCTTTAGTTGCCTGAGTTTCTGGATATAAATCCACTCCCTTGGCTGCCTGCCTTTGGTGACACCCAGCTCATGCAACCTGGTTAAGGCTACCAGGAGAACTGAGGAACCAAGGGGCCCTGGAGCCATCAGAGAAGTGGTGAGAAGCAGGTGGAGGGAAGGCAGAGGTGTCGGGGGATTCGGTTTCCTTCACTGGGGTTCCATTGACTTTCACTCCTGGAGGAAGAAGGAAGGAGGTGCCTATCATCTCACCCTCAAGCCAGGCTTGCCGTCCTTCCCATCCAGACCATCCAGACCAGCAGGGCCCTAGAAACAGGAAAAAGGCATATATGCATGCTTGTGCTGGAGCCCTAGGAGGTGAGAGACCTGACCGAGCCCCTCCACCCTGTCCACCCCTCACCCAACTTCCACCGCAACTAAACACACGCATGCACACACGTGCATGCACGCATGCACACACATGCGCACAGCACATACCTGTCACACTAAGAGGACACACACTCACCTGAATCCCAGGAGATCCTGGTGGTCCAGTGGGACCAGGCATGCCTGGTGGGCCTCGAATCCCTTCGCTGCCCTGGAAAGGAGCCCACCCCCACAACAAAGTCAGTGGGGCCTTGCCCCGCCCTGGGACGAGGTGCTGGGCACTGGGTTCTGATGATTACTGGGAGTCAGGGCAGCTGGTTTCCAGCCCCAGTTCTGCTCTGGCCTCACTGGATATATTCCACACCACTCCCGCAAGAGGATCTGTCTTCGTCTGCAAAGCACCCCCCTTTTCACACTGTTCTATGAGGAGGGGACAGAGCCTATTCGGTCTAGCATCTTCTTCAGGGTTGACCCAGGGGCCGGCAGAGTGGGTGCTCAGTGACGTGTGCCAACTAAAGGCATACGTTCCGTTCACATCGGTCCCAAAAAAGTGCCAAGCACTATACAGCCGCTGATCCTTCCAGATGAAAAAAAGGGTGGCCGCTGTCCTCAAGAAGCTCATAGTCCCGTTCCGAAGAGGGAGCGGCTCACTCTGGCCAGGGCTCAAGGGAAGCGTCACAGAAGCACCACCAGACTCTAGACTCTGAAGGATAGCCGGGATATGGGCAAGTGGGGAAGGAGAAGAGGGCATGCCAGAGGGAACTTCAGAGAAGGATGAAGATTTGGAAGTGGTCCCATGCCTGGCCTAGCCAGGGCGTCTGGGAGCCCGTGTGAGGGGTGGGGTGGGAGGCAAGGCTGGAGGAAGGTAGAGGCTGATGGGGGGAGGGCCCCGAACACTGTGCTAGACTCTATCTCACAGACCAGTGCTTTTCAAACTGTACTCCTCAGAGCCCTGGGGGTTCCTGGAGGAGCATCAAAGATGGGTGCACGAAGTGGGAGCCCAGAGGGTGGGACCCAAGACCCCTGCCCCTGCCTTAGCCAGAGCAGCTCCACTCATATATGTTATCTACATTGTGAGCTTCTGTGTGATGAAAGGGCTCAGGGACTTCAAAATAAAGTCTGGGAACCACTGCTACAGGCACTGGGGAGCCACTGACTGTTCAAAGCAGGGGGATGATGAGCATCAACGTGTGAACTAGAATGTTTACCAGAGAAGGAAGGGGGGCAGCTTGGTGTGGCGGGCTGCCGCGTACCCTAGTGCGAAGAGAGTGGCTGCTCTGGAGCCGTGGCTGTGGACCAGCCAAGGTGAAAATGATCCCGCTAGAGACCCCCCCATGGGGGTGGGGGGGGAAGGAGAGCCCCGGGTGGCATTGCAATGCCACCAGCTACCAGGAGGGGTCAGCACACCCCCAGAAAATGTCAGTCCCACAGGGAGTGGAGATGGAGAACCCCTGGCCAGAGGTTTGGGATTCTCTGCAGTGACCAGCCTAAGGAGAGCAGGCAGCACTGGGGTACAAAGCCAGCCCGGAGGGCTCTGGCAGGGGCTGCCACCCGGGTCTTCCCCAAAGAAGGGAAGGGTGGTGGCTCCCACCACCGCCTCAACCGTGGCTGACAGGCGCTGGCTCTGGGAAGGCCGCAAGGTGCCCGGGCGCTATCCTGGGCTGGGAGGAGTCTCAGCTCTGTTGCTATTTTGCTGTGTGCCCCTGGGATGCCCTCAGCCTCTCTGGGCCTCATTGCCTCACAGTGAGAGGTTAGACCAAGGTGGCCCTTCTAGAAGTCCTTTCCAGCTCTGACTGTTGTGCTATGTGTGTTTTCAGAGGAAAGAGGCTCCACCCGAGGTTACAGGCCTCCTGCCTCCCCCTTTGGGTTATAAGCCCCCCACCCCAAGCTTAGAAGTCAATTTGGGGCCTCATTATACTATCCAGCCATCACCTCTGGGGAGCCCAGAGGTTGGGATGAAACAGGGATGTCAGTCCCCGGACCAACTATCAAGTCAAGCCCAGGGGCAGCCAGTGTGGGGGCTCCCCAGGCCTCTGCTCCTTCCGACCCTTGTCACCAGCTCACAGGCCATGCCTGTCCTCTCTGGGCCCTTGGGGACAATCTGCACATGTTCCGTTCCTGCTGTTGTCAGACCCAGAAGGTGAGTGGCCAGAGCGGCGCTGGCTTCAGGCCTCTGGGCTTCGGGCTTTGGGTTCCGGCTCTGCAGTCTGGATGCGCTTCCCTCTCCCCTCAGCTCCTCCCCCTCCCTTCCCCTCGGCTCCTCCCCCTCCACTTGGCCCCTCCCCCTGGAGATGAATCCAGCCCCCTGCGCTCCAGTCACCACCTCTCGCGCGCCTCTCTGCCTCTGGCCCACCCCCTGCTCCCAGCGGGCAGGGACTTGCGCAGCACAGTTGCCATCCTGGGGCCACGGGTCTGTCGCCCTATGGCAGTTGCTGAATCTATGCTGCAGGTCTCTTTCCCCACCCTTGACGTAAAGGAAACGGAGTCAGTCCTTGAATTTCCAAAGGCCCCGTAGTCGGGGTGGGATGGGGTGTGGGAGCTGCACGGCTCAGATCTGTGGCTGTGGCCAACTTGGGGTCCCGCTCACCTTCTCCGCTTGGGGGCCGGGTGGGCCGGGTGCTCCAGCTTTGCCCGGGAATCCAGGGGGACCCTGTATCAACAAAGGAGCAGGCGGAAATGAGAATGGGGCTGGAGGGGGAGCTCCCCTTCCGTCTTCCTCCTGGGTCTGCTTCACTACAGTTAATATGATGCATTTTGATGCATTTTGACTTCCTAGAAACACCACCTAGGAGCGTTACTGCTGGCTGGCCTGCTCGCTGGGGCCCACCCAGGAGGCTCTGCCCTCCAGGTCCTGGCTCCTGGAATCAGGCCTGGCCACCCAGGCTGTTCCTCCCATGCCTCTTCCCTCCCCTCCACCGGCCCATCCTAGCCCAGCCTGGCCTGGTCAGGCCTGCCCCTCCCAAATAGGATCACACAGACAGGGCTGGCTTTGTGTCTTCACTCACCGGTGGGCCGGGAAAGCCTGGCTGGCCTTGAAATCCCTAGGGGAAGAAGCAAGGGACAGTCTGCTGTGCCGCCCACTCTCTCCCTCCTGGCGGCCCAGATGGAGAGTAACAGGGTGAGGCTGCCTTGAGCCATGGGGCCTTGCCCTCCACTCTGCCCAAGATGACCAGCAGGTGAAGCTCTAGTCACGAGGTGGGAGGTTACAACTCAAGGACGGGTGAGGACTGGAGGCTAGAGCTGGTCACCCCTCCACATGTGAGGGTGGCAACCAGGGAGAGGACCTAGCCCCTTCCCTGTGCCCATCCCCCCTCTCAGCCCTCCCCCACGGTCAGGACAGCCAGCCAGGTCCTGTGGTCACTCACCTGGTCGCCCTTCTCTCCCGAGTTTCCTTGGGGTCCTCGCTCTCCCCGGGGACCCTGTCACCATAGAGAACAAGGCAGCTGGAACCCAGTCTTTCTTCCCCTAGACCCCAGGGCTGGACCGGGACCCGGAGTCCCCATGTCCACAGTTCCTTGTCTCCTCCATCACTCACCGCTGGGCCTGGGGGACCTGGGAGGCCTTCAGATCCTGGTGGGCCCTGGGGACACAAAGGAGCAGAATCAATCACTCTGACTGGGGGAGGTGGGAGATCAGGGGATGGGGCAGGTAACAGGGAACAGGGAACAGAGAGTAGATGGGGATGCCGGCAGGACTCCTCTCCCTGGTTTGCTCCAGCTTCCCTTCTCTTGCCTGAGCTATTGAATCAGCCTCTTAACTAGTCCTGCCACCTCCTGGCTCACTTCAATCCAGCCAGCAACTGGCTGCCATCTCCTCTTCTCCAGCATAGCTCTGATTATAACACTCTCTTGCTCCAAAGCCTTCCATGGCTCCCCTCTGTCCAACTGAATGAGGTACATTCTTTCCACCAGTGCTGGGTTTTGAGGTATCCTGTGATCTAGTACCACCCACCCTTTCCTGCTTCACTTCCTTCTCCCCGTCTTATCTTCTGCCTTGCTTGGTCAGATGGCTGTTTGTACCCCTGGGCCTTTGCACAGCTGCCCCCTCTCCCTAGAATGCCTACCATTCCCCCACCCTTTCTGGGGCTCTTAAAACCTTACCAAGGGATTAGATGGCTCCAATCTCTTCCTGAGGTGCCCCCACCTACTCCCTTTGGGATTCCCCAGGATAGATAACCATGTGCCCTCCCCCACTCTATTCGGGGCTCAGGTCCAACAGCACCATCTCAGAGAGGCCTCCCGATCCTCCTTCTAATAGCACCCTGTACACCAGCTGGCCCCTTACCCTGCTCTCTTTTCTCCATTGCTTTCTCATTTATATGCATTGGCTTATTCATCTGTTATCTACCTCCCTCATTGGAATGTGAGCTCCTGAGATCAAGGGGCACAGGTGCCTGTTTTATTCACTGTGGCACCCCCAGAACAGCCTGCTACCCAGAAGTCCCCTGAGGAATGTCTGTTATTGAGTAAATGCACAGGGGGTCGGCTACATCCCACCCGGGCCTCACTGACGTGTGAGGGGAAGGGAAGACTAAGGTTTTGGCAGGTTGGTCACAGAGGGACTCGGGTGCAAGTCCACGCGCTGCCCTAACTCACTCACTGACTCGCGGCAGCCTGCTGGGTGAGCCATGTCACTTCCTGAGCCTGGGGATAACCTCTCTGATGTGATGGCCTCACCTGATAACAGCCCCCGCCCCCGCGCTCACCCAGCCTGGAAAGGTGGCTCTGGGCTTGCGGGTCAGGCCAGGCTCCAAGCTGGGTCTGGGGTCCCCCACCTGCCCGCCCACCTGCCTTTGCAGGGGAAGAGGAGGCCCTCCTGCTGGCTGACTCTTCCCGACCCCTCCCGACCCCTTGGCAGCCCTGGCCCGCCCATCTCCATGAAACCCGCTCCGACCCTCCTTCCAGCCTTCCCTCCGCCTCTGCCTCCGCCTCCGCCTCCGCCTCCGCGGTAACCAGCCTGCACCGCCTGCCTGCGCCGCAGCTGGAGTGACTCAGGGGGCAGGGAAGCGGGGTCAGGTCTCTTCCTTCGCAGGCTGCTAGGAAAGTCTCGGGTGGCCGTGGGGCAGGGACTGCTCCGTTTGGAGCCCTTCCTCCTGCCCACCCCACCCCCCCCCGCCCCAAGCCGAGCCGCGACTCACCGATTCTCCCTTCTCTCCTGGGGGCCCGACGTAGCCCCGCTCCCCCTTGATGCCCTGACAAGCGAGCAGAGAGCTGAATTAGCCCCGTGGCCCACTGTCATGGCGCTAATGCGAGGGGTGGAGACTGCCCGCTGGCCCAGGCTGGCACTTACAGGCAGATGGCACGGAGGGAGACGGCTGGGGGAGGGGGCGGGGGGCTGCGCCCCACCCGCCGCTGCGGCCCCCAGCGGAAAGCGGGGCCACGCCCACCCAGCAGCCTCCAGCCCGGGGTAGGGGGTAGGCTTCCCGTGGTCTTCCCACCTCTCCTACCCGCCCCCCCAGGAGGCAGAGCTCAGTCCTGGGATCTGGGTGCTCGGAGAGTCTGGCCCTCCGGGTGCAGTGGCTGCAGCTGACCTCCGAAGTGGAGTGGCAGGGCCACGCTGCGCTACCACAGGGGCTTTGGGGAGCCCTGCATGGACGGAGGGGCGGACAGCCTGGCAGAGGCACAGGCCGAAATGCTTGGAAGGGAGGGAGCCTGCTGGGGGATGCGTCAGCCTGGCCCTGTCCTCATCCCCACCCACAGGCTCTGCTACCCTCAGAGCCAGCATCCCCTTACTCACGGGCAGTCCTGGGGGGCCCATGGCACCTGGGTAGCCAGGTTGCCCTGGAGGACCCTACAGAGAAAGGGAGACATTACGGACCAGCCCCCCAACGTTTCTGTTTCCCCCTCCCTGGGCAAAGAGCAGCCATAACCAGGATGCCTGAGCTGCCAACTGAGCAAGCACATGCCCATCCGAGGACAGCCACCACCTCGGGCCAGCTCCTAAAGGCCCAGGTTCCTCTGGCTGAGACCACCACCACAAGCCCAGGACTCAGGGACATGTGCCTGCCTGGCCGGGACCTGGGAGCTGAGCCAGAGGAAAAGGCCCAGAGCAGGGAGGATGAGGGTGGGAGTGGAGGAAATGGGGCGTGGAAGGGGTGGCAGGAGGAGCCGGGAGACATTGCTGGAAGCCGGGGGGCAGGGCTGTTCACCCCTTCTAGGGGGTTGGGGCACACAGAGATCAGCCTCCTTTGATCCCGAGGGGCTATGAAGACCCTCGATCTGAGGGATCAGGGGCAGTGAGTTTCAAAAGGAATCCACCTCCCATCTTCCACTCAGCAGCCATCGCCGGGGGCCCCACCTCTGCCTCCCCAGGGCTCCTCATCCATCGCCTTCCCCTGCCGGCCCCCTCTTACCGGTTCCCCCTTCTCTCCGGTCAGGCCCCTGAGGCCTCGCTCTCCTTGAAGACCCTTGGAGAGAAAAATCATGAGAACCTGCCGGGGAGGGCTGTCCCCACCCAGCCCCCAGCTCCTTTTGCCTGCTCTGCAGCCTTCTGTCCCCAGTCCAGGCAGAGCTGGGAATCACTGATGCCCCCCCCCTTTAGGTCCCCAGCAAGGTGACCATGGGGTGTACCCCAGAAGGGTAACTGTGAGAGTTGTAGACTCTCACACAGGGGTGCCTCTCAAGAGCATACCCCCAAGACAGGTAACTATGGAGATATGCCCCCCCAGGTAGGTGACCCTCAGAGGGTACCTCTCAGGCAGGTGACTGTCACTGGTGTGCCCTACTTCGGTAAGTGGCGGGGCTGTACCTTCAGGAGTTTGACACATGTGTGCTCCCCTGAGGGGCAACTGTGAGGAGAGGTATCCCTACAATGATGTTCCTCGACCAAAATGTATCACTGGATAGCCAACACTTACCTGTACCCCACCCCCAACCCCCAGCCACAAATCACCTCCTTTTAGGGATGCAGGGGAGAGACATGGGCAGACTGCTCCCTCCAGAGCCGTCCCTGTCACTTTTTAGGGTGGAAAGGGAGATCGCTTTCAATCGAAGCCAGAGCCCCCCACCCCTCAGTCCTCACCCTGACTTTTGTGGATTCGCCACAGCGTTAAGGGGCTCTGTCTGCCCCTTCTCCCTTGTGCCCTCAAGAGATGGTGCCCAAATCTTTCCACAACACAAGACAGATGGCTAGACGGACAGATGGCCCCTTCACCCAAGCAAGCAGAAACAGACAAGGTCCGGCCAGGATGAGGACGTGGGGACAGATGGAGCCATGACAAGGAGGGGCCCGGCTCCCTGAGCCTCCACCGCCAGGCCTGGGAGGAGAGGAGCCAGGCCCCCAGGAACACTAAATCTGACAAGCAGGGGGTTAGTTTCCGTGACCCAGGAGGCAGCAACAGTGAGGATGGGGATGATTTAAACACACTTGTGACGATGACCAAGGCAGAGCAATTAACGACACCTGGCGGAAGGAGCAGGTCACGGCACCGGGCACGGGGGTGCCGGGCCCCACGACACCCAGAAGCCCAGCTGGCTGGCACCCCACGCCCAGCCTTGGGGCAGCAGACGGGGCCTGGAGCCGAGGAGGAGGAGAGGCAGAGGAGGAAGCTGCGAGGTTCCTCTAGGACGACGGGCAAGGTGCGAGCATGGCTACCTTCGGGTCCCTGGGGTGCCCCGGGGCGGCCCAGCCAAGCAGCGGGGCAGCAACGTGTGCCAGCCCGCGGTGTGGAGCCCTAAAGCTCTGGCATCTCTGCCGGGCTCTGTGCCAGGGGCCTGGCGGGGCCCCAGGAGTTACTTGCAGCAAATCTTCAAGTCAACAGCAAAGGTGGGAGAAGCAGAAGGCAGAAGTGAGAAGGGAGGAATGAACAGGTCCCTGGAGGCGCCAGCTTCAGATCAGAAGGTGAAACAACTCCGAGGCCTGGGGTGATGTGGGTTTGGGGGAGAGAAAAGGGAGACTGTAGGTGGGGGGCTGGGGGGGAAGAGAAGATGAAAGAAGCAGGAGCAGAGGGAGGAAGGAAAAGGGAAAGAAGTCCGAGACTTGGGAAGATGTCCAAGCCGCTGGGACCACAGGGAACCCGTGTCGTTATGTGCCTTCAGGGGGACAAAGACAAACATGGAGGAGGGCGGCGAGGGCTCCACAGGAAGGGAGACAAGCAAACGCCACAGAGACCTGGCTGGCAAGGGGAGGGGAGGTCAAGCAGCACTAGGTTCTTACAGGCAATCCGGGGGAGCCAACAGCACCAGGAAAACCTGGGGGGCCCTGGTGGGAGAAACAGGCAGGTCACAACTCATAGGCATAGTAACCCTGGGCATCGTCTGGGGCAGGGGGTCATGGGGAGAGGAGGTCACAGGATTATTTCCAAGGCAGCTGGAAAAGAGACTCTGAAGACACCCGCTCCTCCCCCTTGGCTCCAGGAAGAATGGCTCGAGCCATCAGCAGAGATGAGAAACAGTCCCCAGAGTCCAAGGGCCCTGGCTGAGTGCTCCTGAGTCCCGCTGGACACCCTTGCTGGAGTGCAAGCCCATCGTGCCTGCCACCTGACCTCCAGACGCCCCCAGCTGGGCGGCTCCCACCAGCCACCTGTTCTCCAAGGAAAGCATTTTTGGTTCTTCCAGTCTTTCCTGGGCACTTCTAGTTTCCCGCCATAGCAACGCCATGGAGGACTCCAGGGGGGACATCCCTGGCCTGGCCTTTGTAGACCTGTCCTAGAGATGGCCCTAGAGAGCGACGCAGGGCTGTTCCGTCTTAGCCCCCGGCCCCCGTAGCGACTGGTGGCATGGAGGCATGAAGAGATTTGGTCGGGTTGCCACATACTTTCCTGGCAGCCGAGACCACGAGCCAGAAGCCTAGGCCCTCCCGCCAGGGGAGCCTGGGTCCACTGTGCCGGACAGTGTAGGGATGGGGATGGGGAGCCAGGGGTGTGCCCTTGAGGGCCTCCCTGAAGCAGGACCACCAGCAGAGCGGAACAGAGCAGGCCAGTTCCAGGGGCTCAGGTGGTGGGGTCCACAGTCCCCACAGATGCTCTGATGAGGGAAAGGGGCAGGCGGTAGAATTTTCCTCCTTCTGCCCTGACCAGCTTCCTGGACACAAGGCAGCAGAATGGAATCTGGGCATTACAACCCCTTCGAGAGCTTCTCAAGTGGGCCAGGAAACCACGGATACTTACAATAGGGCCTGGAGGACCTGGGGAGCCCCTCATGCCAGGCGGACCCTGTAAAGGAAGCCAAGGGAAATGGAGGGAGAGGCTCAGGCCCCACAGAGCCCCAGGGTCTCTGCGGCCTTCCTCCCAGCTCGCCACCGCCAGAGTGCACAGAGGGCGGGGGATGGCACAGCAGGGCCGTTTTAGCTGAGGTTAAACCTTTCTTTCAGCCCATTCAATCATCCAACAAACATTTATCGAGCAGCTATTATGTCCCAGGCACTAGTTAATAAACCAAACATAAAACTCCCTGCCGTGTGGCACTGATGCTCTAGGGGAAGAGGTGGGCAGTAACAAGTAAAACCGGGGCTGGCGCATGGTGCTCAGCAGATGCGTGTGGAATGTTCCCAAATGAAGAAATACATGGTCTTCAGAGGGTGACACGTGCACTGCATGGAAGGAACTAGGGGTTCTAGGGGTGGTGTATGGGGGGGTCAGTTTCTCCGAGAGGCCAGGGAAGGTCTCCCTGAGAAGGTGCTATCTGAGCAAAGGGTGGAAAGGGCGAAGGAGCGAGCCCTGGAGAAGAGCTGAGGGCAGAGGGAGTGGCTGGCCAGGGCGGAAGGGGGTCCCCTGGGCCAGGAGCAGCCGGTGTGCCAGCAGAGCAAGGGACTCCCAGCCGTGAGAGGCGCCAGGTGACCTGAGACTTGGAGGCCCCCAAAGGACTCCTAAGAGACAGGGAGCCACCAGAGGGCCCTGGAGGACACTGGGCAGGAATGAAACTGCCCCCGGGAACTGAGGGCCACTTGCGTGGAGACACCAGCCCCTTTGGGGTCCTGCCCGGACGAGGGAGGGTCTGGCCCTGGTCTTACCTCTTCTCCTCTCTGGCCGGGCAGCCCTGGAGGACCGGGCAGGCCGGGGCTCCCAGCACAGTCTGGATCCCCCTCGCCACTGTCTCCCTGGAGAGGGATTGGGTCGGTGAGCTGAGCAGCCAGGGCCCTCCCTATGGGGCCCAGGGCACAGGCGAGCAGCGGGCACGGGGCCACTCACCCGGGCCTCCTCAGCTCTTGGGCGCTCCCGCTCTGCGAAGCACTGAGGGGGACAACAGGAGGCCCTCCGTCAGGCGAGGCACCGGGCACTGTGCCCACACCAGGCCAGCCCGGAGCCCAGCCCCCTACCCGGGCACAGCTGTCCAGGCCTGGCACGCCGGGGATACCCTGGTCTCCCTTCTCGCCTTTTTCCAGGAGCGCAACTGGGCGGGCTGTCTGCCCCTGGACACAGTCCCTGCAGAGGCTCTGACAAGAGAGAGGGAAGGGCAGCGGGGCATGGGTCCCAGAAGGCCAGGGTGGGCCAAATGGGGGAACCCCACCCCGAACTCAGCCAGGGCACCCTGCCCGCCCACACACTTTCTCCCTCTCTCTCTCCCCCCCCCCCCCGGCCACATCCCTGCAGCAGCTTTGCTCCATCCTCAGGAGACCCAATCCCAACTCTGGCTTTGAGTTTCCTCCAGGAAGCAGCTCTGTGGGGCCAAGCCAAAGCCACTTTCCAGACAGGCGCGTGGGAGGAGGCGGAGGGGCCCGCAGAGGGACCATCTGTCCCGGCTGTTCCTGCAACCTGCCCCCACTGTGAGGACACGCCACGAGGATTCGGGCTGAAAAGGCCGGCTCCAAACACCAGCTTCTCCACCCAAGGGAGCAAAGGAGTAGCTGCAGGAGGAACTAGGCCCTTTGCAGACACCCTCCGGGATGGGGCTTGCCCTCCTGCCCCGGCAGATCCTGACTGTCACGGGCTCCCCGGTTCGCCCATCCATGGAGGAGTGTCCCTGGACCCC
This sequence comes from Neomonachus schauinslandi, assembly GCF_002201575.2. NCBI lineage: Eukaryota > Metazoa > Chordata > Mammalia > Carnivora > Phocidae > Neomonachus > Neomonachus schauinslandi. The sequence continues at coordinate 23,471,098 of NC_058406.1, forward strand.
TGGGCAGGAGCCCCTGCTCCACGGTCACTGTTCACTGCCCAGCCCAGGGATAATGGTTGGCATTGACTCAGCACCCATGATGCCAGCCATTGTAATAGGCCTTTGCACACGATCACATTCACTCCTGACTGTGCAATGAGGCAGGTAATCTTGCAAGCATTCTGGAGATGAGAAGGCCAATGCTCGAAGACACGGCGCGACTTGTCTCAGGTAAGTGAGGGCCTGTGCTGGACCCCGCTCTGCTGAGGCCAGAGCTGACACTCGGGCCACAGGCCCAGGCTTCCTCCAGGGTGCCTTCTGACCCCTTCTCCAGACCACACTCGGTTCCAGTTTGGGGTCCTCCACAGAGCACTTGGTTAAGAGGCCGTCAGATGACATGTGGCACAGAAACATGCCAAATCCTACATTTGGGGTTATGCGATCATGTGCCCAGGGGCAGGACTTGGGGGATCCCCAGCTTGCCAGGAGCCTCAGGGAGAAGAATTGGGGTTTCATTGCCACACTCCACTGTGATCCCACCTGTAGCAGCTGTCAGGAGGTTAACCTGACTGCAAGCTGCTTCTGCAGACATTTGCTGTCCAGAGCGGGGGACAGGGCAGGCAGTCCCCAGGCTCTGGCCTGACCGGGACCCATGGGGGAAGTGAGAGGTCCGGGGCACTGGCTAGCCGGTACGACAAGGGGCTGACCGGGACAAGGGGGCTCTGGAGGGACCCCAGAGGATGCTAAGCTGGAGGAGAGGAGAATCCAGGTCTTGTCTCCAGAGGTGACCGAGCAAGGGAGGCCAGACCAGGCCAAAGCCATCAGTGTGATCTTGATGCTATTGGCAGCACGGGCAAGGGCCGACCCTGCCAGGACCCCAAGTCCCCTCCCCTGAACCACTAGAACGGCTCCTGAAATCCTGTCTCCTCCCTGGATTCTTTCTGGATTGTCCTCTGGTCAATCTGTCCTTCTTCCAGCCTCCCAACCCAGCCTCATCGAAGAACACAAGTAATGTCCACAGCTCCCTGCCTGACGACCCCACAACTGCACTTTCACCCTCCCGCTCTGTTCTAGAAGCTACTAGACCCTGCCCTGGTGTGACCAGGGTGGTACAGGGCCTCACTGGTGGCTCCCGTGGGCAGGCTTTGGGGCAGGAACTGCCCACAACATCCACCATGGGGGTACCTAGGCAGGATCCCTTCAAACACTCATTCAGCAAGGCTGGAAGGACCGAGGGTCTGTTACTCGCCAGGCACCGTGCTAGGCCCTGTGTGACAGACACTTGGTGAATGCACATTCCCTGCAAACAGGTCCCGTCTGCAGCTCTCCCTGTGCGGTGCTGAGCACATCCTACAACGATCCTCCCCCTTAGGAGGCTTCTCTCCTTCTCTCCCTCCTCCTTCCCTCTTACCCTCTTACCTTAAGGAGGTGCTGTTCAATTGGTAAGGATCCCTGCAGGAGATAAGACAGGAGGGCTCAGGCAGGTGAGGGGGAAGGGGGACGGAGACTTATGGGATCAGGTGGAGCCTCAGGAAGCCACATGCCACCCTGGCTTCTCCCCGCCTCGCAGGAGGGAGGGAAGAGGGCCCCCACTGCAGCTAAGGGAGCTGGCACGGCCAGGTCAGCCCTGGGAAGGGCAGGGAGGGGGCTGCACGGTGACCCAGGCTGGTACCTACCAATTCCTCAGTTAGCCCGGGCTGTCCGGGCAAACCGGTATTTCCAGGCACTCCCTGCGGCCAAGAAGAGATGTGAGTGATGGGCTCTTGGGCTCTTCTCTCGAGCCGAAGGCCGCCCTGCTTCATGCCCACCAGCGCCCCTGCCCCTTCCCTTCCTGCAGCACCGAGAGCCTGACGGGCGCAAGGATGGTGTCCATGCTTAGCTCAAAATCTCCAGACCGTTTGTGGGGAGCGTTGAGGAGGTCCAGAAAGGTGACCCCCAAAAGCAGTCCAACAGGAAGTTTTTCCTACATGTTAGAGGAACGTCAGAAATCGGGCAGAGGGCCTTCTACATAGTAACTACGTTTTTTTCTGTGCTTTTTCCATTTCCTATCTAATCTCACTGAATCACAGTGCTCTTGGTGAGCTTAAAAACCCAACTTAAAAACAGAACAAAGAATTCAGAGAGGCTAAGTAACTTGCCCAAGATCACAAGATAAGCAAAGTGCAGAGGTGAGATTCAGAGTCAGGACCACTGGCTCCAATCCCCTCTCTTAACCACGATTCCAGCACCTTCCTCAAAAGACATTCCCCAGAACCTTGTGTACACAGCAAGGTGGAGGCTTGGGAGCCAGACCTATGCAGGTGCGAACCCTGACTACCTGGGTAGCATCTGGCAGCTTACTCGGAAAAAAAAAAAAAAAATCTCTGTGCCTCAGTTTCCTTATCTGTGAAACAGGGATCCTCTAAGGTGAGGCGTAGAGGAGACCATGACTGTGAGGAGCTCAGGTGCGGTGTTTCCACCCAGACTCCCTGTGGCCCCTGCAGGCTCACGATGCACATTTGCATATTAAGTACCCCCATGGGGGCCCGGAGCATGTTCCCTTTTCAATCCCCAGTGCCTGACACAGGGGAGGCATGCATTAAATAAGCGTGAACGCACCACTGCACACCCTGCTCTCCCCGCACGGGACTTCCTTGGCCCGTTCTGAGAGCTGGCCTCCCTTCAAGTCCCACCTCCCAGCGACAGAACACCGCCACCTTCCCCTGCGAGCCCGCCTGAACTCAGGCCAGGCTCTACCAAGGCCCGAGGCAGACGGGAGTCAGTCTCCCTCCCTCAAGCTCCTGTACCAGTCCTTCTGCATCCCGAGGGAGTTCGCAGGGTAATGTGCTTAGGATAGTCCCCCGCGCAGGGAAATGCCCTGAACCTGGTCGTTATCCTTATGCACCTAAATTATGCACCACCCGCACCCCCCACCCCACCCCACCCCCGCTCCACTTGCCATTGCCTATGTGTCAGTTCAAAGCTGATACTTGGTGATTTTCTTTCCCTGCCCTCCTGGAACTAAATGTCCCACCTGTTGTCCTACCATAGAAGCCAAGAGCTACCCACTCACTGGCTACTAACTACATAGCCTCAGGCACATTGCTTGACCTCCCTGCCTCAGTTTCCCCTTCTGGGAAATGGATGGAGGATTACAGGAGATTTCATTACTTGGCAAATAAATGCTGTCTATCTCTGGGCCCGTTTCTGAGCCTGGAGACGAGGAGCTGCCGGGCCCTCCCTTCCTTGAAAGGACTACAGGGCCGACCTGGCGAGGAAGAGCTGTATCTTGCCTGGCACGGGGCAGGGGCCTGTTAGTGGCAGCCTTGGCTTGTTCTCCAGCACTGGCACTGGGCGAGGACTCTGGTGCCTGGGACCAGACTCTGCAGTCACTCTTTTCTGCCTTGTTCCCTCAGCATGTCTTGGCAGGGTTCACACTCTATCAGCGTGTTAATGGGTCACTTTGAAATGACTCTCATGCTTCCCCAAGCAAACTGCAAGACCCCTGCAGACAGATTCCTGTTTCCTGGTGGTGCAGCAGGAGGCTGGGACACTTGGTAAATGTGTGGTTGGCCCATGGGGGACTGAGAGTTGGCTCTAGTTCTGAGCTCTTGATGAGACAGAGAGAATTGGATCCCGGCAGAGACTCCCATCAGCAATGGGGACTCACCAGAACAGATTCTCACCCCAGGGAGGCAGCGGGGGATGTATAAAATCTCCGGGGGGGGGGTGGGGGGGGGGGGGAGTAGTTTGTAAAAAGCTTCCATGTGATTCTGCTCTGCTTCTTCAGGAGCTGGGAGCCAGACATGCAGAAGCCACTGTCTGTCCCTCCTAGGACCTTCAGAGAACGGGGCCTGTGTGCATGCCGCTGGGGAGCTGTCCTGCAGGGCAGTGGCAGGGAGGAGAAAATGCTGGGCGCTGGGGAAGCCCAGTCCCGCACTAATTCCGAGCCGGATGACCTCAGACAAGATACTTCACCTCTCGGAGCCCGTTTGCCCAGCTGAGACTTAGAGAGAACACCATCTGCCTATCGTTGACATGAGACTCCCATGAACGAGAGAATGGATATAAAATAATCATAGTCGGGCGCCTGGGGTGGCTCAGTTGGTTGAGCGACTGCCTTCGGCTCAGGTCATGATCCTGGAGTCCCGGGATCGAGTCCCCGCATCGGGCTCCTTGCTCAGCAGGGAGTCTGCTTCTCCCTCTGACCCTCCCCCCTCTCGTGCTCTACCTCATTGTCTCTCAAATAAGTAAATAAAATCTTTAAAAATAAATAAATAAATAAAAATAAAATAATCATAGTCACCGGCCTAATGATGGCTAATGCCTTCGAAGCATTTACTATGTGCCAGGCATGGTTCTACACATTTCGCATGCATTAACTTGTTTAAAATTCACAAAAGCCCCATGAGGTCCGTGCTATAATTATATCCACTTAACAGATGAAGGAACTGAGACACAGAGAGGGTAAGTAACTTGCCGCACACCACACCACTAGCACCTGGCAGAGCAGGGTGCAAAGTCAGGCTGGTGGGCTCCAGAATGCACTCTCTCAGCACAGGGCCACACGGACCTCCACCCCCACGGCTCTCCCCTCACTGTCCCTGGCCTCCCTGTTATCCCCGCAACTGTTGGGCACAGTCCCACCCCCGGGGCTTTGCACCTGCTGCTTTCACTGTCAGGAATGCTCTCCCTCGTGGGCTTACTCACTCATTTCCTCTAAGTCTGGATTCTTTCTAACGCTCTTCTCGAACATCTTCCTTGCCCTCCTCCCACTTTCTGACCCCACGCCCTGCTTTATCTTCCTCCTTCCTCCTTGCATGAATGAATGTTGCACGCTGCTCCAAAACAGGGGAGCGCCACGCCGGTGTAAGGGATTGTTTGATCCAGATCCTGGGTTCCTGACCAAGGCCTGACCTTAGCCTGAGCTTGGCCCGGGTGTCAGTAGGGTGCCTGGGCCGGCACACAGCAGGGCATTCCTCAAGAAAGGGCTGGGACTGCCCACGGCCTGCCCTAAGGGATCAATGGGCGCCCCCCTGCCCCCCGCCATGTCGCTCTGGAGAGCAGGAACCTAGAGGAGTGAGGACGGCACGCATAGGTGTTGGGTGGAGGCACAGCACACTCAGGGGCCGGCACAGAGCCCCAGCCCTGCCTCCCCGCCACCCTGCCTCCCAGACTCCCATTCTCTCCTCCCCCTTTACCTGTAGCCCGGGCATTCCAGGAGGGCCAGGTGGTCCGGGAACACCTGGGGGACCCTGAGGGAGAGGAGAAGTAATCAGACCCCAAAGAAAGCTCTGTCCCACCGCTGGGGGCGGCAGCATTAGGGGGGGCAAGCCATGGGGCGCTGGCGGACAAGTGGAGAGACAGAGGAGACAAGCGACACACACCTGAGGGCCCGGCTGCCAGGAGCTGCCCATCCAAAGTCCCGGAGCACCCTGGGTGGGAGTGGGGGTCGCAAAAGAAGGGAGAGGTTATAGGCAACGTCCACACCAAGCGCAGGGCTGCGTGAGGAGGCAGCTGGCTGGGGCGCAAAGCCCTGCGGGGCCCACGCATCTTGAGCCAACGCAGGAAGCCAGGCCTCTCCCCCGGCTGGGGGGAGGGCTCTCAGCGCCACTTACCGGCATGCCAGAGAAGATGGGGTCCCCTCGAGAGGGGCAGGAACACTCCCCTGGCTCACCCTGAAAAGACAAGAGCTCTTGTCAGAGGGGGGCGAGGATGGAGGACCTTCTGGAAGCCGACATCTGGGAGGCAGCAAGGGCTGTAGGATGGAGAGGCCAGGGTTTAAATCCAGGACCCGCCTCTTACAAATGTGCCCTTGGGCAACCGGTTCAACCCCTCGAGTCTCAGTGTCCTCATCTGTAAAATGAGGGTAATAGCACCAAATGCATAGACCATCAGGAGGGTCGACTGGATGAACGTACACAGAGTCCCTGCCCTTATGCCCCCAAGGGCTGGATGTTGCTGCTATTCCTGTCGGTTTGGGTTCAGCATCTCCTGCCGCACAGGTGTTCTGCCTCCCGGACGCTCGAGGCTTGGCCGCTGCCGTCCCACTCCCCTTGGCCTGGCCCAGTCCCCCACCTCTCTGCCCTCTCACCACTGGTCCTCTCCAACTTAGCGCCTGCCCCAGCCTCTAACTCAGGCCCATCTGCAAATGCAGCTGCCCCCATGGGGCCCTTGGGGCTCTCTGGGTCTCCTGGGATCCTGGTTGTGCCCTGGACCAGCAACCAGGTGAAGTGAGAAGTGTTCGGGGCCCCTGCTTCCTGGAACCAGGGGGCTGGCGGTAGCAAGGAGACCAGGATGACTCCTCAGCTTCTGTCCTCCAGTCCAGAGCCACCACTGCATGTATAGGTTCCCCTGGGGGCGGGGCTCCTGGGGCGGTTAATTTACCCCCAGTATTGGCCACAGGGCCTTGGGACTCACCTTCACTCCCTGAGGCCCCTTTTCACCCTGCAGGGAAGAAACACAGTGAGGTGAGTAGATAGGGGTGTGGAGGCAAGACACCATAGCTTCCTGCTGTCCTGAGACGCTGTACTCACCGGCATCCCTCTGGCCCCTGGAGGTCCGGTTTGTCCTTGCTGCCCATCTGGGCCCTGAGGGGAGAGAGCCCAGGGTCAGCGGCGAGCCTGGACTGCAGCCAGCAGTGTGGCCCACGTGCAGGGGAGGGTGATAGGACAAGCAGAAGCCTGTGTCCCAGTGTCCCTGTCCTCGAGGAGGGGACTCTGGCACAGGAGACAAGGAGCGGAGGAAGCAGGAAGACTGGCACTTCCCGCGTGCCTTCTGGGTGTCGGACACTGGGCCAAGCACCTGTCAGACGATGCTGAGTGGGATCCCCCTCCCAGCCCTGCAGGACGGCACTGTTCTGTTTGACAGGTGAGGAAACTCAGGCTTAAGGAAATTTCGTAACAGACCCCCCATTACGACTGCACCAGCTACAGGTGGCCCGAGGCGCCTACTCTCTCCCGGTCTGTCCCTTTCATGCTTGACACACATTCTAGCACAAAGGTTATCTCAGATGACTTAGCAGGAGATAGGAAATTTCTGCTCTTATTTTCTCACCGAGGATTTGGAGACTCTGAAAGGCTGTCACTTGCCTGGGGTCACACCACTAGCACTGTGTGTGGGGCTGAGACTGGAAAGCCTCCTGGATGGGGTTGGGCCTGAGGGAAGAAAGTCTGGAGAAGTCCGCCGGGCTGCACAATGGCATTCTGATAGCCGCCTTTCTGTGGGCTCTGCCACCTTCACACTAGGGACTCGAAACTCCATGAGGACCAGGACCGCCTTTGCCTTTAACCTCTGCCATTCCCCTCGGGCTCCCTGGGACAGGCCGGGACCCTGACGGTCCAGCTCCAGTGGGCCGTACAGACTGGCGGTGTGGACGTAGGCAGGGCGCTGGCCCTTCTGGGCTTCCCCATGCACCCTCGGGAGGACTCTGTCAGTGATTGCCAAACTGGAACCGTAAAGATAGAAAAGGATCCGTAGGGATCCGTAAAGATAGAAAAGGTCTCCTTCACTGGGCTCTTTTCCACATTACCAAAAGCCCAAGAAAAATTACACATTTGCCCACGACCCAGCATGGCACAGGCCGGCTGAAAGGTAGCATTTCTTTGATTTTGGCTAGAATTATACCATCTTGTAAAATTCTAGTGGGTTCGTGTGGAGCAGAAGCTATTATACAGGTATTTGATGAATGAAAATGAGGAAATGCACTTATTATTACTTAATCTCTGCGATTTGTTCAATAGACACATCTTTTAAAGCATGGGACACATTGGTGGGATAGTCATAAAGAGAGGTCTTTGAGGGTAATGAGGTTGGAAGTATTGCTGGTCTAGAGAGATCTGTGCTGTCCAGTAGGGTAGCCCTTAGCCACATGTGCTTATTTAAATTTAAATTAATTAAAATTAAATGAAATTTACAGTTTAGCTCCTGAGTTACACTGGCCACAGTTCGGGTGCTCAATAACCGTATGTGGCTCGGGCAGAGGAGAATAGAACATCATTATGGATAGTTCGATGGGGCAGCACTCATTTAGAAGATCCCCCAAGGCCTGAGATTTGAAATGGGGGTGGGTGAGTTCACATACGTGCTTTGAGTCAGATAGCCCTGGGTTCAAGGTCTGACTCTGCTGCCTCAGTCTCTGGCCTTCAGCTTTCCTCATCTATGAAACAGGGACAATAACAGCCATTCCCTTACAGGGCTATTGGGAGGTTTAGGCGGATCTCTGTGGGTCTAGAGCTTAGCACCAGGCTCAGCAGTCACTGCTCCCAAAATGGTGGTGATCAGTAACGTCATTAGTCAGGTGCCCCTGTCCAGACAGTGTGGTCTTCTTTCTCGGAGGCTGGGCTTCTCTCCTCCCATCATTCTGCCAGGCCCCAGCGGGGTCAGCCCTGTGCCCTCTTCCCAGCAGTAAGAGCCTTGGCCCCAGCAAGCCTCCAGCACAGAGCACAGAGAGGACCCTTACCGGAGGCCCAGAGACACTGGCACCAGGGGGCCCCACAGGCCCAGCAGCTCCTTTCAGTCCTGGAGACCCCTGGGGAAGAGGAGACACGGAGGCTACCAGGGGCAATCAGGCCGGTGGGATGCATCAGACCAGGTCTTGGGTGGCCCTGTGGTGGGCATGTCACAGGTCCCCTGAGCCAGGGCACTCCAAAGCACCACAGGGCCAGTGCCTGACAAGGCAGAGACTCACCTTGACGCCCTTCTCTCCAGCGGGTCCGGGTGGTCCCCAAGGTCCTGGAAGTCCCTGCAGATGGAAGCACAGCTAGTTAACCCTTACCCTAAAGTGGCCCCTTCCCACCCACCGCCCCCAGCCTCCTCTAGGCCCAAAGCAGACGTACCTGAATGCCAGGCAAACCCTGGACTCCAGGTTCCCCCTGCAAGTCAGAAAATACAGACTGGGCCACAGCTGCCCAAGCCAACCTGTCCCACTGGCATACCTGGTCTGGGGTGGGGTATATACCAGCCGAAACTCGAGAGAGCTCCCCAGGAAGACTGTGAGGGTGAGAGAGGCTGGGGGCCAAGGCAAGGTCCTCTACAGAAGTAATGGCAGGCTAGGGCTTCTGACCAATTCCTTACCCCAGAGCTGTGCCCTTGAGCATTGGAAGGCAGGCAGAGCTATGTAGTTTGGGGGATGGATAGGAGTGGGCAGCTGGCTAATGGAAGTGTTGGGAGGGCTGGGGGGGGGGGCAGGTAGGCAAAGGTAAGGCTAAAAACTCACCTGGGGCCCTTGGACTCCCTTTCCTGGAGGCCCGGGCTCTCCCTGAAGAGGCAGAGGGACAATCCTTGGCTTGAGATTCCCCGCTCACCCTTAAAACCCCCTTCCCCAGCCTCTTCCCCTTAATCTTCTTACTTCCACCTTCTCCCTACTCTGTAGCCCATCTTCCCCACTCCAGGCCCTATGCCCCCATGTATCTGCCCACTCCTACCCTCATTACACACCTGCAGCCCAGGTTCCCCATACGCACACATACCTGGATGCCCTTCAGTCCTGGGGGCCCTTGAACTCCAGGTAGACCAGGCCGGCCCTAAAAGATACAAGTGGCCCGTGGGTCCCACAGGGGAAAGGGTGTAGGTGGGAGAAAAGGCAAAGCTCAGGCAGGGAAAGACCAGAGGGCAGGCAGCCAGAACTCACCGGTTTACCAGGCCGGCCCACACCTTCTGGGCCCGGCTCTCCTTTGGGGCCCGGCTTCCCAGGCAGTCCTGCCATGTTCATCACTGCCTCCTGCAGGCTGGGGCAGGCAGTGCAGCCATCACCCTGGTCAGAGATGGGCACAGCCAGGAGCCCTGAGCCAGGGCTGACAGCGGGGCCAGGAGGCGGCCTCGGAAAGGGAGTCCCTGTGCCCCTCTAAGAGCTCTGCCCCTCCACCGCCCCCACCTCAGTCTGGGAAATCAAGGCAGCCCCTGACACTCTTTGCTCTTCTCCCTGCCGTGGAGAGGACCTGAGGCGTCCCCACCCAGTGACTCTGGTATCCTGTAAGGCTCACAGCCTGACTCTGCCGTCCTTCACCTCGTTAACTCTCAGCCTGACTTCTTTGGGTCCATGCAACAAAATGCCCTCTGCCCGACTGACCTTTTCTCCTTTCGGGCCCAGGGGGCCCCGAACCCCAGGCTCTCCCGACAGTCCTGGCTGCCCCGTGGTGCCTGGCACTCCAGGATCTCCAGGATTGCCAGCGTCACCCTGTAAGGAGTAGGGGTCAAGAGGGGCAGACCCAGCCCTGGGAACTAAAGGCACTCGGAGCCCTTCGCTGGGGCTGGGGGCTGCACGGAGTGGAGAGAGGGCACAGGGCAATCAGGAAAACGAGGTGGAAAGCTCATCAGACAGGTGGTGCCCACCCATGCCCACAAGGTTCTCACCTTCTGCCCCTTCGGTCCACGCTCTCCAGCCTTGCCCTGGGGAGAAAGCATTTCTAGCACCCATTCACTCGCAGCGGACACCCGTAAGTGTCCAGCACGGTGTTAGACCCAGGGAATACAGCAGTATGCAAGACAGACCACAATCCCTGCTCTCGTTCTAGGGAAGCGATACTGTATAGATACGGAGAAGAGACGAGCAGGTTACTTAACCTCTCTGTGACTCGGTTTCCTTATGCATCAACGGGGATGATGAAAAGGGCACTGGCCTCTACCCTGCAGCGTCCCTGTGAGGCTAGACGCGCCAGGCCGTGGGAAGCAGCGCGCGGCACAGAGCGAGCCCCATGCCCACGCTCGCTGCTCTCAGTGAAGCGGTAACAATAATGGGCCCGTGGCAGCCTTCGCTTCCTGGATGCCTATTGCGGCCGGTGGGGGCTTCACGCACAGCACCCCGAGGCTTTCCAACAACGCCACGCGGAGGAAACAGAGACATGGAGGGGAAAAATAACTTGCTCGAGTCAAAGAGTGAGTAAAAAGGCAGCGCTGGAGTTTGAAGCCAGGCCCGTCTGGTCCCAAGTTGGTGCTCTGTGCGCCCTGCCCGGAGGAAGGGCTGAGGCCCCTGAGGCCAAGCTCCTCTGGGGACAGAAGCACTGATGCTTCCACACACTCCCACCTACTCCCCGCTGTCCAGAGAGCCAAGCGACCCAGGCAGGGGTCCCCCCACCCCGACCCCTGCCTGCAACAACGCAGGAACCCACCTGTTTTCCCGGCAAGCTGAAGCCTGGAGGCCCAGGCTCTCCTTTCTCTCCGGGAGGGCCAGGCAAGGTCACCGTGTAGCTGTCCCCATCCTGAGGCCTGGACAGGGCTGGGCATGGCTCACAAGGCTCCCCCTGCCAAGCAAGGACACAGGGTCGGGGTTGGGGGGGGATCCCAGGTCAGGCTTGGGATCTGGGGTCTGGGGAATCAAGCTGGCCCTGACACAGCACCTCTGCTGGGCGAGGGATATCTCAGGAGAGATTGTGGGAGGACAGGTAAGAATTGAAGGTGGGGGCGATGTCATTAAGGTCTTGAACGCCATGCTAAGGAGCAAGATGTTACCCTCAGGCAGTGGGGAGCCTCGACGGGCTGGAATTAGAGCAAATGTGTGCTGAGGAAGTTCACCCTGGCTGCAGCATGGAGAACGTCCCCAGACTCACCTTCTCTCCTTTGATGCCTGTGGGTCCCACTGGCCCTCGTGGGCCCTGTGTGATTAAAAAAAAAAAAAAACAAGACATGTGTGAGACCCGGCACCTGCCTGCCTGGGCTATGCTGGGCACAGTCTGGGTCTGTTGCCCCCCCACCCCACCCCCCCGCCGGCAGCAGGCAGTACTTCCCACGTTTCCTCCCCAGAGCACACTCACCTGCTGGCCGGCTGGCCCTGCCTCCCCAAAATTCCCCTGGAGCAAAGCAGAGAACATAGGGTCAAAATGAGGCAGCATGACAGGTGCTGGGTCAGTCCCAAACCACAAACCACAAAAGTAGCCACCTGTGAGGACTTCTAGACTGACCACCCCTCTCATGTCCTGCCTAGGGAAACTGAGGCCCAGAGAGGGAAGGGGATTTCCCCCAAGGTTCCCAGGAGGGTCTGTGGCAGGTTCCTGCCCCCGGCCTCACTTCACAGAATCCCAGCCCCACACTCAGCCTTCACCCGGCACACAAAGATCATTCATTCATTCATCCGACAGCTATTCGGTGGACGTCTACACAGCGTGCAGGACCAAGGTGCTGGTCGGATGCAGTGAGCAGCACATAAACACCTTGTGGAGTTTACACACTTGTGGGGACAACCAGAACTTTATGAAGTCACAGCAGGTGTAAACCGGGATGAGTGCCACAAAGGGAACAGGCAGGGAGATGAGACGGGGGAGGCCGCTTTGGACAGGGGGTCAGAGAATTGTTGAGCACGATTATTATCAGAAAGGCGAGAATCAGGCCAGCCAGCAAAAGCAGTGGGGGGAGAGTAGAGAAGAAGAACGTGCTAGAAGGTGGGCGCCACAAGTTCAGAATCTAAGAGGTGGGAGTGGCCTTGACAGTCCCAAGTGGAAGGAGGCCACACATCTAAAGCCCGAGAACCGGGGAGAGGAGAGCCAGCAGACAGGCAGGCAGGGGCTGGTCATCCGGGGTCTCATCAGGCGTAGCAGGATGTTGCTACGGAGTCAGTGGTGAAGGATTTTAAGCAGGGAAATAATGAAACCCGAGTTCTTTTTACAAGGGCACGTCGTGTTAGCTGCCGGCCGACAAACGGGCCACGGACGGGCTGTGGTGGCTCGTGGAGAGGGGGGGGGTAGTGGGGCGCCACAGAGATGCCGTTGGCGGAAGGTCAGATGGAGGCGAGGGTGTGGGGCAGGCGGGGATCTGGGAGGCTGCAGGTTTGGGGCTGGAGGAGCTGGGGACATGCCATGTACTGAGACAGGGCGTCCCGGCACTCGGAGGTGGGGGTACAAAAGCTTCGTCGGAGAAACGCCAGGGGTGGTGTGCTTGACAGAGCGGGGTCTGGACATACATTGCGGCGGTGTTTGTCACCCCTGAACACTTGGCCACGCACAGAAGCCCTCGTGTGAGAAGTGCCATCATTTGTCTCAGCCGCAGTCATAAATACAAATGGGAACATAGGCACCAAAATCGAGTGACCCGGCAGAGTGACAAACATTACAGCCTCTGGAGCCAGATTCCTAGGCTCAGATCCCGGTCCTATACCCAAATGGCCATGTGACCTTGGGGTACTGACCTGGCCCTCCCTGCCTCCAATTCTTCAGCCGTAAATCGAGAATAATGGAGTAGCTCCCCCATCAGCTTTTAGGAGGGTGAAACAAGTTAATACATGCCCGAGCACTTGGAACAGTGCCCGGCACATGCTAAGTGGTCAAGGAGAGTTAAATATGGTTATTTTATTAAAAGGTCATCTTACGTGTGCCTAATTGTCTTAGATGATCAATAAAATAAAAGTACAACACCAAGGAATTCTCTTGGAGAGCACGAGGGCTCTCACAAGTAAGTCCATTGACTCCCATCTGCAAAGCACCGATGAATTTTTTTTCACTGTGGATTTGATCTCTCATGTGTCTCATCCCTATTTCCCGCCGCCCTGCCCAGAAAGCCCTGGTGTCCCTGACAGCTAACTCAGATCTCACCTTCTCTCCTTTCAGCCCTGCTGGCCCTGGAGCCCCAACTTTCCCCTAAAAGACAACAAGTCACAATTAGAGACTCCTCCGCTCCCCGCCCACCCCCCCCCAAGACTCCATGGTCCCAGCTTCCACCCAGAAAGAGAAGCCAGCTTGGAATTACAAATGCCATGACTGCAGGTAGCTAGGCAGTTACTTCTGTTATACAGAGGGAGCCCCCAGGGCAAGCAGCCTGGGGCAGTGTAGGGATGGAGGGGGAAACGAGGCTGCAGGCCTGGGACACCTGCTTCGGGGCCTCCTTCCTGGTCTCTGCCTTGAGACTCCGAGCCAGAGGAGCCAGGGAGGCCACCGGGGTGGCAAAGATGGGCTGGACTGAGCCAGGCTAGTCACTCACCGGGAGGCCAGGCAAACCGAAGCCAGGGGGGCCCACATCTCCTTTGGCCCCTGTGGAGGGCCCAAGATGCTGGGCCCCTACAGCTAAGCTGCAGGACAAGCAGGAGTCCCCCTGGAGAAGGAAGAGAAAGAATTGGAAAGCTCCCAGCAGTTGGGGGGGAGGGGCGGGCAGCAAGGGGACCAGTGTTCCCTTACCTTCTCTCCTTTGGGGCCTTGGATGCCAGGGTCTCCCTACAGGGAGAAAAGGTTTATGGGCTGAGACTGGGCCTGTTGGGGCACCCCAAACTTCCTAACCATATGTGAGGACAGCAATGTTACACACCACAAACCCTTCAAATACCCAGGGGTCCTACGGGGCTCAAGGTCAGCACCCAGAGCCAGGGCTCATCAACCCATGTAATAGATGGGGGAAATCAGGCCAGGTTAAGCTACCCTACTAGAAAGTTCCTGTACCTACCCGATCACCTTTCCATCCAACAGCTCCCAGGCCCTCCTGAAAGAAAGTGTGGGTGAGGGAGTGGAGTGGGGTGGGGAGTCGAGCCAGGATCCTAACCCAGCCCTGCCCACTCCTTTCCTCCACCCCCAACCAACACCCAATCCCAGGAGGAAGGCACAGCCTCACTCACTATAAGGGCTGCCTCCACCCCAGCTTGCCCAAAAGGCATCTTGGAGCCTCCTCAAGAACCCTAGGAGGTAGCCATGGAGACTGGGTGACCTTCTAGCCCAGCCCTAAACTCTATGGTTCAGCCCCCCTCCCATCTAGAGCCAGGACCCTCGGCCCACAATCTCTCTATGGCCGAGAGAAGTACCCAGTCCTTCTGTCAAGTACCCAACTCCTTTCCAGGATCACATTCCCAGGTCTTTTGTGGAGTCCCTCAGTGGCCACCCTGGGCACTCACCTTGGCTGGTGCAGGATCACCTGGCTCCCCCTTGGGTCCTGGCTTTCCAGGGAGCCCCACGAAGTTCTGGAAGCCTTCAGGCAGCGTTGGGCACACTTCACAGGGGTCACCCTACAGCAGAAGGGAGAGACCATGAGTGGACCAACAAGGGGTCTCCTAGAGAAGGTCCAGCACCCCTGATGCTCAGTGTCACCTTCAGAGAAGGGCTCCCACTCCCACCCCATCCTGGTGCAACCCGGCCTGGATCTCACCTTCTCCCCCTTCAGCCCCGGCACCCCTGGTTTCCCCTGTTGGAGAAGAAGCAGTGAACGTTAGTGGTTAGTGCCAGCCAGAGGGACTGGTATGCCAAGGGAGGGCCCCAGGACCTAGCCACCCCCTCCCTGGAGGCCTTGGTAGAGCAGCTCTGGGCATGGTGGGCGGCAGCCCCCCTCCCCCTCCAGACTGGGCTTACTTACAGGTTTCCCACCAGGACCTTCCTTTCCTGGGACCCCCGAGCTGCCCTGTGGTCAGAAGAAGGGTTAAGGGGGAGGCTCTTGGCCACAGCCTCAGACCATTCACCCCATCCCCATCAGTCCCTTCTCTGGATTGGCAGCTCGATCTCAGCCAAATCTCCCATCTCCTCCTGGCCGGCTTGGTCAGCAAGCACCTCCCGCCTGCTGTCCGGCCTTCTCCACATCTAACCCAAGCCCTTCTGCTTGCAAAAGGGGATGAATATGAGGCCTCTGTGTACCCCCTTCCCGGTGCAGCGGGTCGAGAGGAATCCGGGTGACCCCAGAGGAACCATAGCAGACAAGACAGTCAGACATTTCCAGGGCTTTCTGCTCATCAAGGCATAAGACCCTAAAATGAGCTTGGGCCCTCCAGGTGTGGCCTTTCTGGTCATGACTAGACTTAGGCTTACCTGTCCCCATGCCTGGAACCCAAGCCAGGGCTCCCATGTTGGCAAGCACTGGGATGGGGACACTCCCCAGTGAGGGGCCTGGCTGAGCTGAGCCAGCCTCCTCAGCTGAATGCCTGGCTCCTTCCCCCCATGCATACCTGCTGCTCTCTCCATCCACCATGCAGGGAATCCGCCCCCCCAAGGGCCCACACTCCTGCCTGTGCTTACCTTGTCTCCCTTAGGACCTGGTGGGCCGCCTGGGTCCCCCTGAGGGTGGAAACAGCATCAGGTAGAGGCTTCCCAGGGGCCCCACATCACGGTGGGACCTACCGGAGCCCCTTCCCCCCAACCAGGACCCCCAGGACCGAGCCTTATCTCCCCAGCCCTGGCAGGCAAGAGAAGGGTCTCTGAGGAAAGAACAACAGGAGGGGCCAGGAGTACTCACCGGGGTCCCAGGAAGTCCTATCCCAGGGGGCCCAGGGAGGCCAGGGCGCCCAGGCTCTCCTGCCAGCCCCTCAGGCCCAACAAAGCCAGGGTCTCCCTGGCACAGACATAAGGTGGGTGTGAGAGAGCTGCCGCCTCAGCCCTACCCCCCACCCTCCATCCCACAGACACCCACAACTCACCTTCTGCCCTTTGGGCCCCATGACGCAGATCTCCCCTGGCCGGCCCTGTGGGGTCGTGGAAGGTAGAAGAAAAGCCTGAGGCCTGGCACCTCCCTGGGGCAGCAGCAAACCGCCCACCCTCAGTGCCCCTCCCCAAAGCCAGACTCCACCCCTGTGCCCCGAGGTCATCAGGTGTCACCATCAGGGCATTAGAGGCCAGGGGCTCTTAGGCTGGGAGCCAGGGGGCCTGGGTTCAGATTCTTTTCTGTCCCCTCCTTGCTCTGCTTCCTGGGGCCCAGCCTCCCCCTCCCTGGGTTTCTGTTCTCCCATCTGAGCGAAGCTAGCAGGTTGGACTCTGCTGGTTAATTCCAGCATTGCACGGAGGACCACGGGGTTGTGGTGAGGAAGGGTCCCAAGCACCGTACATCGCGGCCTGGCCTTCCCGGCGAGCCCTTGACGCCTCCGTCCCCCTTCTCGCCTTTCTGGCCCTGGGGAAGGAAAAGGTAAAGGGACTGGGGTTGAAAGAAGGGGCTGGAAGAACCAAAGCAGCTCTATCGGGAGGTCAGACAACTGCTTTCTAGTCCCCCAGTTTCTGCCTCCCCTGAGACTGAAAGGCTTCCGTCACTCCAGGAAGGTGGACAACAGAAGGAACCTCCGAGCCTGCCAGGCCTCTCTCAGGGAGTCGGTGGCATTTCCCTCTGGGTCTGGTGGGAATCTGGACCGGGCAGGGTGACTGGGAGGGACAGAGGGTCTTCCGTGGGGACGGGGCCCTCCATCCTCCAAGAAGATTTTAGACATCTACTTCCTCAAGTCTGAAGAGCCCACAGACCTCCCTGGCACCTGCCCCTCCAAATCCAGGCCCATTACCTTCTGGCCTGTAGAGCCCGGAAGTCCTGAGGGTCCCTGAGATAAGGGTGGGGGGACACAACAGAAGGGGTGAGGAAAGGAGGAAGAGGCTGGGCCAGGACCCCACTGCCCTGCCCTAACCCCGGTCCCACACTCACCAAAGCTCCTGACTCCCCCTTCTCTCCCTTCAGGCCTTCTGCACACTGAGCAGGGAGAGAAGGTGTTGAGATGGTCCCAGGGTCACCTCATGGGCTGCCAAGGGCACAGCCCCTTCCCCAGGGGCTGACCCCATATTGGCCTGGAAGTAGGCCTTGCCTCCAGGTCTTACCTGAAGTGGGGCATCCGGGGAGATTCGGACACAGTCACTGCCCTAAGGGGAGGGAAAAAGGGATCAGGGTGGGACCCTGTTTTGAGAAGGATAGGCTCAAGAGTCCCACAGTCCCACTGGTCATCTTCTAGGTACTCCTAAAAAATAGAGGCTGCCATTTACTAACTCCTAGGAAGACCCTACCCATCATCCCCCATGTGGGCCAGGCTGCAGGGGTTTGGCTGAGCGGATGGGATGGTTCACATGTCAGCCCGCCCCCCCCCCCGGGGGCACAGCTTGGCAGGGCCCTGCAGTGGGCCCGGCTGGGGCACTTACCCGGGCTCCCTTCTCTCCCTTGGGGCCTGATGGGCCAGGCAGGCCTCGCTCACCTTTCCCTCCCTGTGGACGAGATCAAAACGTCTGGGGCTGGGACCAGGGGGCGCACATGGGAGACCTGAGGAAGGTCTCCCCAATCTGTCTTCTTTACCCATCCCCTACGCACGGGTGTGTAAATGAGCACAGCCTGCCCCAACCCCCAACCATGCACACAGCATATGGATTCCATATGCATTCATCCATATGGCCCTCCCACCCCAAGAGGCTATATTTGGCAAATCTATAGTCTCACAAAGAGGATACTTTCCCCACACCCCTATCAAAGCACGCGAGCTCACACGCAGCTCACCCAGGGGCACATGGACACGTGTGCACGGATACACACATGTGGGACAACAGAACCCATGTTGGTGAGTGTTAGGCTGCCTTAGTTCAAATCCTGCCCCACCACTTAGGGCAAGTCATGTCACCTCTCTGAGACTTAGTATCTTCATCAATAAAATGGGACCTCAGGGGGGTGTGGCGAGGAAGAGATGGGACATGAAGGCAGCCCCAGGAGCTGTGTTACGTACTCTCGGGCGCGCACAAGCACACAGTCCCACATTTACACGCGTGCCGCCCGCCCCGTCACTCACAGGCTGGGTGGTCCTGTCGGGTCCACCGGGACAAGGGCTCATGCCCCCCACCCCAGGGGGCCACACACATGTGAACATGTGTCCCAGGAGGCACACAGCCAGACCCCCACACAATCACTCCGACACCCCCCGTCCCACACGGTGGGCACAGCTGGCTCTCAGGTTTTTCTGAAATAAAATGAGAGTATCCGGCCTGCAGGATGCTTGAGGGGCGGGAAGGTGATAGATGTGCAACAGGAGGCCCAAAGCCCGATGCACAGGACTCAGAAAGGGGGCGCTCTTAACACCCTTCGACACACACAACCCCCGACTGTCTCCAACACACACCCCTAGTCACCCCCCACACATACAGAGCTGGGTAGCCCTGATAGAAACACACAGCCATGGGGCTACATGCTGTGGGACAGGCTGGGACTGCCAAAGAGGGAAAGACTGTCCTGTTCTCCATCTTGGACTCACCTTGGGTCCAGAGGGACCAATTGTGACCTGGGAGGCAAAGAGAGCATTATATCTCAGAGATGGAGAAAAAAACAAGGGCACAGAGAAGGCAAGCAATTAAGCCAGGGCCACACAGCATAGTGGCAAGACCAACAGCCTGAATCCAAGACCCCCAGCGGACCAACAGCTCTGCCTCCAAGGCCACCCAGCATGCTGACTTCATATCCTGAGGCTGTCAGACTTGCAGAGGGGTCTAACCTATCTTCTCTGAACTGCCTGGCTTTAGCTAGCTCCACCCACTGGTTGTTAGGATTACAGGGCTGCTCAGTTGCCATGGTAACTCCTGCATAACTGGGGACCATCAGCTTTACCAGATTTGGTGGGGGGCTAGATGGAAAGAGGGCCAGGCAGCAGAGGGGGTACTTCCTGTGTCCCCCAAGGTCAGGGGGCTTGGAGCTGAGGGCACCCGGGGTTGTGCCCTTTATGAACTAACGTGGCATGTCAGTTCAGAAAGTCAGGCTATGGGAAAGTAGTGACTTCCGCTGCCCACGGAAGAGGCACATTTGGGTACTAGCTGTGCTCGCACCGAGCCCTCTCCCTTGTCCTTCTGGACCCCCAAAGGGAGGCCAGACCGGAGCCAGCTAGCTAGAGAGGCATAGGAGGGGAAGTCCTGAGCCAACATGGGTTTGGGGGCCAGTGCTGGGCTGTGTTACCCTGAGTCAGCCTTCCCCTTCTCAAGGCCTCCAAGGCGATATGGGAAGCTTTCAAACAGAGCAGCCCCGAGTCCTTGTGGGTAGTGAAAAGCTGGGATCAGCAACCAAGGTTCTGGTCCCACCAGCCACCACCCTGTCCCCATTCCACCCTGGATCGCAATACATTGCCCGGATCACAAGGCGTGAGGCTTCCTTCCATGCAGCCCATGGTGGGGATAGGGTGGGAGTCAAGCCCAGCTCTGGGGGATGTGCAGGGAGGGAGTGTGATAAGAACACAAAGGCCCACTTGTCCTTAACCAGGAAGCCAACTAGCCCACTCCCCGCCCCCGCCCACCCCACCCTGCACACCCTCTATTCACTCACATTGCTTTCCTGGGCACCATGGATACAGGGTGGGCACTGCAAGGGAAGAAGGGGCCAGGAGGTCAGTTCTGAGAGCCCGGGACCAGCCCTCCCCACCCCATTCCCCCTGCATACACACAACGAGCACACAGAACGTCATGTGTGTCCTGAGTGAAGTCCAAGGGAGCAGGAAGATAGGAATCCTACCAAACAAGGCTCATCCCTCAACTCCCAGCAACCCAGTGCCAACCCATTCCTCACGTGAGGAAACTGAAGCCCAGAGAGGCAGAGCAGTGGGATCTGGGTCACACAGCATGTGGGGGCAGAGTGAGGCCCAGGATCTGCGGTCCCACAGCCAAGGCCTGGATTCTTCCCATGATGCCCGTAGCCATTTGCTGCCAACTCAGCAGGAGTATCCAGGACTAACACCCCCCCACCCACCCACCCAAGGAGAGGCAGTAGGCAGACCGGGCCCAGCGTTGAGCCCTGAAGGAATGCTGGGAGCTGCGTAGTCATCCCAAACCCCCATGCGCGGGCTCCGTTGCCACAAAGCCTGTCCAAAGGGTCCATGTTGGCATCCCCTCAACCAAGCTCTTTTTGCCAGTCTAGATGGGAGGCTTACCTCGTCGGCTGCTGTCTCCTGACGGGCCTGGGAAGAGGGAGGGCATGGTAATGGGCAGGAAGCAGAGGCTTCGAAGCCCTGCTTCCAATACTCCTACCCAAGAACCATCAGGAGCGGGTGCCCTACGCTGTGCCAGGTACTGTCTGTCTCGCCCCCATTCATCCCTCCTTCTCAGAGCTGGCACCTTTACCTCCTAAGCTCTGTCCAGGAGTGGGGCGGGGGGAAGAGTGTGGGAGAACAGTGGCTTACTCAAGGGGTCTACAGAGGGCACAGAGAGCAGACCGAGGACACCGTGAACTCCGCCCCCTGTCTCCCCCCCGCCCCCCGCCATCTCTACCTTTGTTTCCCTCTCTGCCTTCTGGCTGATGCTTCCTGTCAGCTGGGCATCCACCTGGGCAGACGGAGTAAAAAAGGAGCTCTTGAAGAGGGGGCAGTACAGGGGCCCACGCTGGAAAGGGGGACCCAGTTAGGGGCATGGGCTCAGGTACCCCCTCAGCTGGCACCTCCCAAGGCATTGAAAGCCTGCTCAGGCCCCTGGCACTCCCCCAGGCCTCCCTCCTTCCCCCCCCCACGTGATGTCGGAGAAAACAAGACCATGAATCAATGGGATCCTGTGTTCCTGCAGCCAAAGGTTGGGCACGATGCCCAGCGGGCAGGGAGGCTGCCCATCCTGGGGGTGGGGCAAAGGGAGGAACTGGGCTTCCCTGTCACCCTAAAGAACCTGAGAGTGGGTAGGGCAGCTGGCCATGGTGCTGGGTGTAGGACCAGCCTATGGGTCGGTTAGTACGGGTTGGTACGGGCTGGGCCCAGGAGAGCGAGCAAGCCCGGAGGGAACCAGTGTGGCCTGGCCTCTGACCCCAGGTACCCCTGTCCCGGACTGCCTTTGAGTGCAAACCTGGCCCTGACCTGACCAAAGGGGTCTGGCGTGACATCAGTGAGAGGCTGGGTAGTGCCAGAGCGAGATGGGCATGTCTCTCAATGCCAACAGGCAGATAGACACACCCAGTGGGTTCTCGCCTCTCTGAATCCTATAGTGGTGGTCCATAGACAGGTGGAGCTTCCAGTGCCCTCCCTACCCCAGGCACAACTGACCCTGGTGGGAGACCTCAGTCCCACTTGTACCTACCTGTGCTCATGTCTACCTGCCCTGCCCACCCACCTTGCTGTTTTGAGGCTCCTCCAGGCAGAAGCAGCGGGTGTAGACCTTGCCTTCAGTCTGTGGATTGATCTCGATGAGCTCATTGCTCTGGGTGTCCCGGCGGGCCTTGGAGGTCTCTGGGGGACACTGTCCGGAGTGGGGGAAGGCCTGGGGTCAGTACAGAAGGCAGCCCCCCCCCCCACCCAATCATCCTAAAATCTCAGTGCATCCCCATCCTGGCCACCCACCTCCGCACACTATGCCCCTGGGAAGTGTCCCAAACCTTCCCAGCTGGGCCGGAGCTGGGCCACTCACCCCTCCTGGTAAGATCTCACAGCATCCCTCCTCCAACACAAGCTCGGCGTCACAGTAGATATGTGCCTGCTGAAGGTCAAACTGCAGGGGGTACGATACACAAGTCAGTTTCCCACTTCATTTGATCAAACAGCTCAGTGTCCTGGCTGCCGGGGAGGCCCCGAGATGGCTCCGCCCCAGGATCTGCCCTCAGAGGGTTTCCAGTCTCACCTGGGGAGACCATCAGGAGTATAGCTGTCACCAAAAGCGAAACAGAGCTGCGCATGCAGGAAAGAGAGGAGGGAGAAAAGTTCACTTTGGCCCAGAGGAACAGGGGCAGAGGAGGTTCCATTTCAGCTGGGCCTTGAAGGACCAGTAGATACTCTGCAGATGGGTGTGCATTCCAGGTGGAGGTGACAGCATAGTCAAAGGTGAGCAGGCGGGAAAGTAGCAGGTGAGTGGACGACTAGGAAGGAATTGACCGGAGTAAGCCGTACAGAGAGATGTAAAGGAAGAAGATACCATAGACATTTCTAGGGACCAGATCATGAAGGGCCTTGAATGCCAGGTTGATATGCATATGCTGCATCTGGAGGGCAGTGGGGAACCCCAAGAGGAGTCCGAGCAAGGGAAGGACCTGGTCAGAGACAGATTCCAGGGAGCGCACTCAGACTCTCGGAACGTGGGAGCACAGGCAGCACCCCACCCAGCACTCACCGAGACGGGTTTCCCCTGCTCAGCATCCAAGCCCAGAAAGACGTGGCCCACGGGCTGCAGGGGTCGCCGGGGCCCCAGAGGCTGAGAGGAGGCTGAGGTGCAGTCCACATGCACGGAGGCCACACGTTCAGCCACACTCAGCCCCAGCTTGTGCCAGCGCAGGTCAAAGAGCTGGGGCACTGGGAAGATGCAGGACACAAAGTCGCCATCTTGGCCCCGGGCCCGGAGCTCCAGGCTCCGCTCTCGGCTGTTGACTTCCAGGGAAATCTGTGTGGCATTGGGGAAGGAACGAGACAGAGAATCAGAGCCCCACAGGCTCAGTGTGGCAAAGCTCTCAAGGTCATTTCACAGGAGGAGGGACTGAAGCCCAGAAAGAGACGGAAGCTGGTAGGGCCACAGAGCAGTCCACCCTGAAGGAAGGGGATAGGAGCTGCCAGGGGTGGGGTAGCCTCGAGGGTGGGCGCCGGGGATGGGGCAGAGAGGCCCCAGAATTCACAGGCTGGGACAGAGGTTGTGCTGGACTGGTACTGCTCGATGCCTCAAGGGCCATGGGGGGCGGGGGAGGGGGGGTCCAGCTCACCTGTGGGTACCCATCTCCGTCGGTCACTTGAAATAGATACCACGTGCTCTGATGGGTGTGTTTCTTCAACAAGAGTGTCAGCACCAGGACAAACTCATCGGGGAGGCCCCGAGGGAATACTCGTCTGGGGGCAGAGCAGGGAGGGGACCCTGAGGCTCAAGTGAGAGACCACCTGCTGCCCACCCTGGGCCCTCAGGACTGCCGAACCCACGCGGGACTCACGCAGGCCCACACCTTCAAACCGACACATACATATGCATGTCCATCCATTCTATCGACATTGATCGAGAGCCTACTATGTGCCAGGTGGGTCCGGCTGCTGGGGGCAGCAGTGGTGAAAACACAGAGAAGGTTCCCGCCCTCGTGGAGCCTTCAAGTCTAATGGGGGAGTGGTAGGACCCTAAACAAAGAATCCCCAGGATGACTATGTCACTATTTCAAGATAATTGTGGTTAAGTTCTTCTGAGGAATCCAGGATAACCAGGACTTGGGTGGGAGAAGAGGTGCTGGCAAAAGATAAAAAGCATTCAGCGTGACTGGAGCCGCAAGTAAGAGGAACATTTTGGAAGGTGAGGGTGGAGAGGGAAGCAGGGGCCAGGCCCCCTGGGACTGTGGGAGTTTGAACTTCACCCACAGGCACATGTGGGTGTGTGCATGCATGCGCGCGCGCACACACACACACACACAGGCACACATACCCACATACACATACCCACACACACATACATACATACACACACACACACGACTCTTGCCAGGTTCCCACCCCCATCCTGGGGTCTCCACAGTGTCTGTAGGATATAGACCTGTCCCCCGACTGCTAGCCAGAGGTAGGGGAGGGACAGAGGGTGTGTGTGCCACGCATCTCCTCTGTGCCTACCCTGCAAGCCCCACGGGCGGAAACCAGGTTGACTCCCGGCAACAGGTGGGATAAAATGACCCACGGGTGCCCCTGAGTTTAGGCCCCACGTCCAGAGTTGCTGGGGAGTATTAATGCCCAGTTCACACTGGGGCCTTTACCGCACTGGCTGGGTGAGCGGGGCTGCCCCCAGTCGAAGGATGAGAGGCCCCTTGGGGTTGCGGATCTTCTTAATGGCAGATGTTTTCATGAGGCTGAGTCGATGGATGAGGTTAAAGCCTTTGGGGGAGACACCAGATGAAGAGCTCAGCTGGGCAGGTGAGGAGGGGGTAATAGCCACTCTAGGAAGATGGGAGAGAGGGGACAGCAGAATGAGATGGGCACTCACCGGTCACATTGGTCGATAAATGGCTTCTGTGTTCCAACCTGAGTCCTTCCTCTTGTAAAGGTGGGCATTGCTCGCCTGGAAGAGAATTGGCAGTGGGCCAGTCAGTGGACTCTGGCTGAAGAGTCCAGGCTCTTGGGGAACCTGGAGAGAAGCAAGTTTTTGTACCCCATTCTGGACCTTTAACCGGGCCCAGCCTTGGGGCTGCTTTTACCTCTTGCCTTCTGACCCTGGCTGCCCTGGGAGCCAGGAGGACCCCCAGTATACAGATGGGAAGACTGAGGCCCAGAGACTGAGGCTGGGCCCAAGGCCATGAAGTGAGTTCACAGCAGAGCAGGACCAGAACTCCTGGAATCCAAATTCCCCCAAGATACCAAGTCAGGCGGCAGGTGAGCAAGAGAAAGAGCAAAAGAAACTCTGGGCAGCAGCCCTAGAACTCAGATGGGGTAGAGAGCGGGATATATACCGGTGCTCCCTCCTGCACATACACCCTAGCAGGGGGCAGGGGGCACCTCGGGGTAAAGAAAGTCACATTATGCACGCTTGTGTTATATGCAAGCACCTGAGCATGTCTGCACACGTGTGAGTTACAGATGCCCACACCACTGGGAATGCCACGTGCAGCTGGTACACGTGTTCTCTGCCGTGGGAGGGGTTTACTTCCTACATCTAAAGCAGAAAAGCAGACCAGACACAAGTCCGAGCCAACAGAATGACTTTTCACCTGAATAACTACCTTATGAAACAAACAGTAAGAAGAGACTGAGGACCTGAAGGGACCACAAGCTCAAGGGAACCACCAGGACCTTGGGGCTCCAGACAGGGTATATTAAGTGGGTGAAGGCTCCTAGAGAGGATAGCTTAATTATGGTCTCCAAAACCCTGAAGGGACAGACAGGCAGCTGTGGGCTTGCCTCCTCTTAGGGTTGACTGAGCAAAATGTCAGGAAAGATGCTACAACAGGAGATAAAGGCCAGACTCACAAAGGCCTTCCCATCGCTGCAGGTGGGATAGTTGGGACAGGACAATGGATACAGCTCTAGAAGCTGGGCATTGGACTCCCTGACTGCCTAGCTGGAAGAAGGAATCCTGGATCCCTAAGCCCAGTCACCCCACTGAAGTCTCCCTCCCCCAGGTCTGGCCAGAATGACTATCACTGTCTTCAGCATCAGCAGCAGCAATGGGTGACTCACCCCTTGGCAATGGGCCCAGATTCCTTACAGATGTTGAAATTCTCTGCCCCAGCCCCCAGGGGACCTGGTGAGGGAGAGAGCAAGGCACACGCACATACATGCAGAAACACATATATACACACACAACCTTCAGGCAGTCACATGCGCCCTGGCTGCACACCCCTCTCACATCTGCACCTTGCTTTTTCTGCCCCCCTCGGCTCAATTTGGGTTCTAGGAGTTCTATTTCTGCTCAGCTGGGCAGCTAAGCTACGAAGCCCAGAGGGCACCCATCAGGGCAGGGCAAGTTGCCCGGTCAACTTCCTCTGGCTTTGGGCCCTGGAAAGCTGCACCCTCTGTCCCATCCAGCGTCTGGGCCTCGAGGCGGGCCCTTTATCCGGGATCCAGGGCCAGCTGTGGAGGAGGAGGAGCACGTGGGCTGGAGGATGGATTCTCCACCATGGAAAGGATTGGAAGGGCTTGGGCCTCTTTCAAGATGCAGCTTCCTTCTTCAGGGACAGATCTCACCGGCCCCGGCCAGGACTGTGTGCACAGGATGGGTTCATATGCCGGGGGTGGGGGTGGGGGGAGGCTTGTTCGCTCACACACAGAGACACAGGAATAGGCGCAGAGACACTCTGTGATGCAGAAAGGCTCCGGGACAGACAGACATGCAGACAGAAGCACACAGACACTCTGGCTCACACTGTACCAACACCCCAGGCCACGCTGAGCCCACCCTCCGACTCTCCATAAATGCCCGCGTGACCCAGGCACATGGTCACACCTGTACCTCGGACCCCAGCATCTCAGGGAGCCCGTCACAGGCCGATGGCACCCCGATCCTCATGTGGCACCTCACCTGTATCTGCCCCCCGGCTGCACACGGCCCAGAGACTGAGCAGCCACAGGCCAGGAACCCAAGATGCCCACATCCTGGTCCAGAGAGGTCAGCCCCAGCACCTGAAAACCACAGAGACCGGGAAGGTGGCTTCCTGAGCTCACACAGCATGATACATGGGCAAGTAGCAGCCGGCCCCTGGGGCCCAGGCCCTAGTACTGGGGTGGCAGGAGGGCTGGCCAGGCATCAAGCCCTCTCAGAGGCCTGACCACAGGCCTTGGGCTAGGATTTGGGCCAGGGTGATATTCAAAATATTTAACCACCGGTATGGCATGGACACCAACCCGCCAGAGCAGAATGCTGGCTGGAGCATTCTGGGTCCAGGCAGCATTGGAGGGTGCCAGTGGATAGTTGCTGGGTTAAGGAGAGATCTAGAGGGTCCTAGAAGGCCAGGTGAATTGGGACAGTCAGGGGGCTTGAGACAGAGACTATTTACCAAGACACTTAGAAGTATCTCGATATTTTATCAACCTGTGTAGCACTGTATTGCTATATACTAGCCTGGTACCTGGCCAGCTGCACCCAGCTCAGCCAGGCAGTCCTGCCAGGCACCCACAAGGTCAGGGGCTGAGTCTCGTGGCAGGCATCACAGAGTTGTGTGCGGGCCAAGGAAGTTGCCCCCATGGGTACAGTGGGTGGGAGAGCAGGTCACCGGGCTCAGGACCTCGTTGCCAACCTCTCCCTCTGATGGATGCTCGTCTTTTAGTTTTATTAAACCCTGATGGATGGGCCCAGATAAATCAATGCAGGCTCAGCAAGCGGCCAGCAGACCCATACATCATCCGGCCTCCCCTGAGACAGGCAGCTCGCACGTGCACACACAGAGTCATTCATGTGTCAGCATGACACACGCAGATACACGGGCACATATCCACACAGACACATTTGTGCCAGTGCGTGCATACACACCTACCCGCACACAGACTCGCTCACAGAGACACATGTTCACCGATCTACCCAGATATACCAGTTTGCACATACACACGTGCACATAGCCAGCCTATGACTACCCCTCCAGTAGGCCCTCCTGTCGGGAAGTTCTTATGCAAGTCTGACCTCATTCCCCCCAGCTGTTACGGAATTCTATTTCCCTTCCTTCGGTCCTGAATAGGGAGTGAGTGCAGGAAGGACCCCTCACCTCAATATAGTTGGAGATAGAACCCTGATCCCCTTCTTCCTGGGGCAGAACTGTTCCTCCACCCCACTCACCCTCCTTCCTAGTGGTGGGCACATCCCATCACTCAAAACCCTATCCTGGCCTCCCCATCCTGCCAGCGGAAGGGCTGCCAACTGTGGGAGGCAATGTGAACGCATGTGGAGGCGGGAATATCGGTGTGCTTGTCCTCTTCCTGCTCCTCATCTCCAGCCTCCACTCCCCAGGCCCCAGCCAGAGCAGGGGCTGCAGGGATAGCAGAGAAGCTTCCAACGATGTGATCCCATCCTAATACAAGGGCGCAGATTTGGGGGCAGGGAGAGCAGAACGGGGATGGAGTTTAGAGCTCTCCTATAGAGAAGGCGACTGAGGTCCAGAGGCGGGACGCCACTTGGCCCAAGTCACACAGCAAGGTGGAGGCAGAAGAGGCGCTTCAGCGCAGAGCCCCGAGGCAGCCCGCTCCACCCCCCCGACACACACACACTTACCGTGGCTGGGGATCCCCCACCTCACTAATCCAGGCAGCCCAGGGCAGCCAGCCAGCCAGGGGGAGCGGGGCCTGGGTTCCTCAGGCTCGCGGGGAGGTCCTCGATCACTTCCGACGGCCCGAAACCCCGGCTTCCCAGGTCGCTGGCTCCGGGGGCTGAACGCTGCCCCGCGAGCGAGCGCGCGCCTGTCTGCCGGGGACCGCCGGCCACTCCGGGTGGGGGAAGAGGGGCGGTTCCAGGGGGCTGGGGACGTGCCAGGGCGGCTAATGGAACACAGCTGGACCCGCCCGCCGAGCGGGAGGCGGGAGGGAGGGCCGGGAGGGGGCTCCGGCGGTGGCAGAGGCGGCAGGCGGGACGCACGGCCCCGCGCCCGGCCTGGCCCCGCGCCCGCGCCCGCCCCGCCCGCTTCCCCGCCAGGTGAGCTCTGCAGCGAGGGGCGGGTCCCTGCGTGCCCTGAGCGGCCCTGCGAGGGGGCTCGGCAGCCGGCGGCGGCCGCGGGGGGGAGCGCGGGGGGAGGCCGGCCCTTTAAGGGCCCGGCCGGCCGGAGCGTGAAGGGCCTCCCCGGTGCCACCCCCTTCCCCTCTCCTGGCTGGGCCTCCAGAAGCCTGGGGAGGGCGGGCGGGGGGTTGCAGACCCTCCTCCCCAGTTTCGTGGCAGCGGTGACGTGGCTACTGCCCAGGCCTCCTCGGTCAGCTTTTTCCAGTTTCTCAGCCTCACTTTCCTAGTTAGTCTGTTCCTGGGTCTGGAGAGGGTGCGGGTGGGGGTCCTCCCGGGGTGGGGGTGGGCGCTGCATTAACCCGTTCTGCTCTAGCCTCAGGCCCCCGAGAAGTGGAGCCCAGCAGGTTCCCTTCTTCTTCCTGACTCCATGGGGTTAGAGGGGCTCCAGTCCCTGTCCTCGGCTCTAGCTTTGTGGCTTGGAACTTACTACTTAACTCGGACTCCCTTTTTCATCTGTATGATGGGATAATGATCTCTATACCTCACAGGGTTGTTGTGAGCAGGAAAGGAGTGGAAGTCTATCAAAGGGCTTATACAGGGTCTGCCACAAAAGAGGAGCTCCATATGGGGCGCCTGGCTGGCTCCAGCGGTGGAGCATGGGACTCTTGATCTCGGAATCAAGAGTTTGAGCCCCGCCTTGGGGGTAGAGTTTACTTCAAAAAATAAACATGCAAGAATAGCTATAAAACCCCCCCGAAAAGAAGAGCTGTAAGAGACTAGGATTGTCAAGTAATAAAAATGATATTTTTTTTAAAAAGGAGCTCAAAAACAATTCATTGTTATTATCATTTTTACCATGAACACTGGCAGGAGGTGGGGGGGGGCTGGGATTCAAGCATATACACCGTTGATGGGACT
Organism: Neomonachus schauinslandi; assembly: GCF_002201575.2. NCBI lineage: Eukaryota > Metazoa > Chordata > Mammalia > Carnivora > Phocidae > Neomonachus > Neomonachus schauinslandi. Next base: position 23,500,626 of record NC_058406.1, read on the forward strand.
TCTGAGCAAAAAGGAGCAGGTACGGCGTCCAGTTCTATCCAGAGGCAGGGGATGATCAAGGTGACCCTCCCAAGGGTACCCCGCCCAAGGCAGCAAACAAATTTCTGGGCAGCAAGGCCAAGGAACTACAGAGAATTGGGTTCAAGAGGCCCATGAATGGGAGGAATGGATGTGTGGTGGAGAGGGAGCAACTGGGGTCCCCTGATGAGGGGAGACTTCCTGTAGAAATAACATGGTTGTACCGAGCCCTGTGGCCCCATCTAACCCGGGAGAGGGGGGAGCAGGCCTGGGATTTCCCGCCTTAAGAGCCAGAGGCGCTGAGTCAGCGGAAACCCCAACCAAGGCCACAGAGGAGCCCCACTGTGGTCCCGGCCCCCGCCGGGAGCGCGGCCGTCCCAGATGTGGCTACGACAGTGGTGGGGCCTGGGAAGCGCTGAGCTCAGCAGGCGGGAAGCGGAGGGGTGGGGCTTTCTGGGCAGTCCAGCCTGAGAAGGGGGTGCACAGGCTCTGCCTTCCCAGAGGATGCTGTCCCAGAGGTGGGCACTTGGGAACCAATAGGCAACACATATAGGTCAGGGTCTGTGCTAAGAACTTCACATAGGCTGACTCCTTTACTCCTCACGTCCACCCCAGGAGGGAGAATTCTATTCTTATCCCCATTTTACAGATGGGGAAACCTGGAGCGTAGGAACGGCGCAACTTGCCAGAGCTCACATGGCTAGGAGATGGTGGGACAGGGACCCACGTCCAGCTAGCCTGCACTCACAGCACAAGTTCTTAACTACTGTGCCATCCTGGGCAACTCCTACCCTCCCCCCCCCACCCCATTCATACCTGACTCTCCCAGGCAGGAGGGGAGGGCTGGACCCAGAGCAGTCAGAGCCAGAAGGACCTGAGAATGGGGAACATAGATACCTCCCTCCAGCACCCCAAGGGTATGCCCAAGAACCGCCAAGCCTGGGGTGCTCCCTAGGCCTGGATACACTGCAGACACAGTCTAGAAAGGTGCTTCTGCCTGTCCCTCCCTCGGACGCGTGTGTGCACACATCCAGGAGCGTGCAGATACACTGTCTCACAACACACCTGTAGACTTCACATGCACATGTAGGCACTTATATTTACACAGACACACGCACACACACAATGGTCCTGCACATAAACAGATGCACAGAGACACATACGTGAGCACATATGAACCCACAGAAATATATCCCTGATATACTCCAACACAGGTGCACAATTCTCAGAATACATGCGTACAGCCCTACATATACCTGGATATGCACACACAGAGATATGTCTGCACAAACATGCACAGACATGCACACATGTGCCCACGGGTGTGATTACTCATATATGCGAGCAGAGAAAGCTGCAGACCTACAGTGCATACACATGTGTGCGCACAGACACAGGAGGCTCCCGCAGAACACCCCCCCTTCACACACTGACCATGCACGCACATGCATGCACACATTTATATGTGTCTGCCCCAGAAAGCCCTGCACACCAGCAAGCAGGGTCTCCTGTGGGGCTGGGCTCAGTGCCCTCACCCCAGATGGCATCACCACGAGGTAATCAACGCTGCTAATCGCCACCAGCTGCCCTGGAGCCTGACTGCCGCTGCCGGGTGGGGCTACCAAGGCCTCCTGGGCCCAGAGTAGTCTGCCCAGATGTCAGCCGGGCCCAAGGGCTGCCCACCCCACCGTCCCAGCTGGCCATCGGGGAATCCCCATCTGGCAGGGGCAGCACGGGAAGCTGGGGGAAAATGAAGAGCCAAGACAGGGCCTTGTCCCAGGACAGGCCCAGGAGCTCCCACGAAGCCGAGCGGAGGTGGTCTGAACCCCACATGCACACGCGCATACCTGGGCCCTGGCATATGGGCACACACGCACGCACGCATATCACACATGGCCCAAACAGACCTCCTGATTATTCCCCACGGATCTGCTTCCTCCCATCTTCCTCATTCTGGTAAATGCCACCATAATTCATTCAGAAGCTCACGCCAAAAAACTAGGAGTCATCCTTGGTTCCTCCCCCGGCCCCCATCCAGTCCTGTTGACTCTACTCCACAAGACAGCCTGCATCCCCCACTCCTCCCCACCCTCACCCAAGCCACACCCGCTTCTGCCTGGACCCAGCAGGAGCCTCCCGACACCTCCCTCCCACCCAGCAGCCAGCAAGGCCTTTCCAAATCTGTAGCTCTTATGTTCACTCACTCTCCTGCTTCAACTTTCCAGTTCTCATTTCACCTAGAATAAAAACCCAAATCCTTTCCCTGGCCTTATTCAGAGCCCGCCACGATCTGGCCTCCGCCTTCCTGTCCAGCAGCCTCATCCCATAAACTGGGGCCCCACTGGCTTCCATTCTCAGTCCTGAATTGGCCAGGTGGATTTTTCCCTTGCGGCTTTTGTACCAACCCCCTTCCTCTGCCTGGAAGGATTTGCCCCTGATCTTTGCTGGTCTGGCTCTTTAATAGGTCTCACCTCAAAGTTACCTCCTAGAGTGGCCTTCCCTGACCACCAGATCTAGAGGAATCTCAAGTCGCTCCTGATCACATGAATCTGTTTTTAGATCTCTGCACAGCAGCGGTGTGTGTGTGTGTGTGTGTGTGTGTGTGTGTGTGTGCTGTCTTTCTCTACTAATAAGCAGGAGGCTCCACAAGGGGCCTGTCTGCTGGTACTCAGCAGCCCACAGCTGCGCCTGGCGCCCCGGAAGCATGCCCTGGTGAAGTAGTGGATAGATGCATGCCGGCGCTGTCCGAGCACTTGGGCACAGACACGCACCCACAGGAGCGATCACACGCCAGGACAGGTGTGAGTGAACACACGTGCAGAAATACCCACACGCGTGCAGCTTCTGGGCCACAGAGGTCTCTGGGCCTGAGACCGGAGGACCAAGGTCACTCCCCGCCTCCTTTGGATTCTCTGGGTGTCTCTGTCCCGTCTCCTTATGCCTCTGGCTGTCTCCCAATGTCTCCGTCCCTTTTTCTCTGTGTCTGTGTCACCCCCGAGTCCTCTAGCCTGCCGTCTTCCCTGTGATGCCGGCCCCTCTGCCGCCCCCCCTCTGCTCTCTGCTGTGAACTCCCCTGTGTGCCTCTGTCTGGGGACTGACATCTCTAACTCTGAATCTCTGTTTCTCGGTGTCTCCGTCTTTTTCTCCCCCTTCCTGTATCTTCATGTCCCTGTCTCCTGTCTCTCTTTATCTTCGAGCTGCCCTATTCTCTGCTTCCTTTCACCCTGTCTCTGTCTCTCCCTGTCTTTGCCTGGGTCTCTGTTTCTGGCTCTGTATCTCTGACTCTTTCTCATTCTCCCTCCCTCCATCTCTTTGCCTGAAATCAGCCCTGCCACCGTGTCTCCACAGCTGTCCGCATCCCTGTGGCGGGGAGACCCATCTTTCACCTCCGGAAGCAGCTTTATGGTCTCAGCGGGTGGGCCAGTGCTCCACTCTGCCGACCCCGATGCCCACCTCCCCTGCAGGGCTGTGGCGAGCTCACACCGACAGCCTTGGCCCCGGCAACATTTACAGATGCCCAACCAGGGGGCCTGATTTCAATAGCTCATGGCACCAGGCGCCTGCTTGGTTGGACCAGCCCGGAGCCCCGGAGAGGTAGGCGCAGACTCTGACGGGCACTGAGGCGGATATGGTGATGGCCCAGCAGGTGGTCACTGGGGGGAGAAGGGAGAGCACACTAGGCATCTTGGGTCCCAACTTGGTTGTCCCCTGAGCAGCGTGCCTGGGAGCGTGCCTACTGGCATCTGGGGGGTAGAGCCCGGGGACGCTGCTATGCATCCTATGAGTCGATATGATATGGATGCATCCTATGAGGCACAGGACAGTCCCTCACAATAAAAGAATTATCAGGCCCACCTGCCAGCACAGCAGTGGCAAGGTGGAGAACTTCTGCTCTACCCGGAGGGGACAATTCTGCTCCTCAGAATTCCCACGCTCTCGGACCGCCTGTAAAGTCTTCATCATACTCTGAGCAGGGGTGGGGGGCGTTAGAAGACAATAGTGGTGGTCCTGGCCCTGCCTCTCATAGTGGCCACTAAGAGTGATTGAGCCCTTCTAAAGCACGGGCTCGTACCCAACATGGAGAAACTCATGTTAGTCTCACAAATCCACAGGAGGCCCAGGCACCAGCCAGATGCCCATTCTAGGTGTGGGGATGCAGGCGGAGAGAAGTGAGGCATCAGCTCAAGGTCACCCAGCTGGCAAGGATGGAGCTGGGTTTGAACTGGTCATTTTGGGACAGACCCACAGGGCAGAGCCCTCGCTGGGAAAGAGCCCACACAGCACAGTCCTGGGCAAGTCCTTTCGCCTCTCTCAGCCTCCCGGTTTTTGATTTTTGTTTTTTTTGTTTTTTTTTTTTCATCCATCAAATGGGATCTACTCTCTCATTTAACGCAGCCAGCAGCAATTCTAGGAGATAAGGCACTATTCTTACCTCTTCATGGGCTAGAAAGGCAAGGATTCAAGACTAAGTCTCAAGGTCATAGGGCTGGGAAGTGGTGGAGCAGAGATTTGAATTCAGCTCTGCCTGACCCAGGGCTCTTGATCTGAATCAGGTCACCTGCAGTCCCCCAAGTGCTACAAAGCAGGAGAGCAGAGGTCCTCAAGCTTGGAGGACTGGTCCCACACAGCCCCACCCCCAGGGTTTTGGATTCAGTAGAGCTTGCTTTTATTTTTTTTAATTTTAATTAAATTAATTTATTTATTTGACAGAGAGAGAGACACAACGAGAGAGGGAACACAAGCAGGGGGAGTGGGAGAGGGAAAAGCAGGCTCCCCACCGAGCAGAGAGCCGGATGTGGGGCTCCATCCCGGGACCCTGGGATCATGACCTGAGCCGAAGGCAGATACTTAAGGACTGAGCCACCCAGGCGCCCCAGTAGAGCTTGCTTTTTGAGTAAGTTCCCAGGCCATGCGGATGCTGCTGGCCCAGGGACCATATTGAGAACCCCTGCAGTAGAACCTGGTCTTAGATCACCTGTCCCTGGGTTCAAATCCTGGCTCTGTAACGGGTAGGGGGCGGGGGACACTTAACCTCTTGCTCTGAGAAACAGAAAGATAATGGCACCATCTATCCCTTGGGGTTTGCTGGAAGGATTGAAGGGGATAATGACAAAGGGAAAGCTGCTCTCAAGGTGCTGGCACGTAGCCAATGCTCAAAGACGCTGGCTGGCATAACGATCCCCAAGCCGGGCAACTCTCTGCTCCCCAGACAGACTGGAAGCTCCCAGAGGGTGAAGGACAGACACTTCCTCCTCTCCCGTCTACGGGCCACCTCCCCAGGCCTGCACAGAGATGACATCTCAGAACAAGCACAGGTGGGGCAGTGGGATGTAGCCCTCATTTATCAAGGCCTCCCAAGGGGCCTCGGCCCCACAGCACAGGGCCTCCTGGAGCAGGGTGGGGATAGACCCCCAGGCTGACCTGGCCCCCAGCCTTCCTCCAAGATCTGCCCCACCCCCCAGTGATCCCTGTGGGAGCAAGTGTTGGCCTCCCAAGGCCCCGGTGGGAGAGTTTATACCCAAGCATTCCTTTGGCTACCGACCAACGCAGCTCAGTCCTGCTGTGCTGTGGGACTCTGAGCCCCTCTAGTCCCCTTTGGATCTTAGTTTCTTCACCCAAAAATTAAGCAAGAACTCAGAATAGTAGCTCAGGGTGGGGTCTCCAGCCCCAGGATAATTGGGTTCACACCCCACCTTACCCCTTACTAACAAGCTGTGTGACTTTTGCCAAATCACCTCACCACTAGCCGGTGGGGAACAGTCTCTCACAAGAGGTAAATCTCAACAGAAGCTTGGAAAAACGAGGGGTGCAATCAGTTATCAGCCATTGATTTCTCTGAATGTCTTTGTGCCCTGCTAGACTATAAGCCATACAAAGAGCTGCTTTTGCTACCATTTTATCCCCAGAGCTTATGACAGAGACTATACGCCTTACAAATATTTGCTGCATGAATGAAAGAAGAGCCCAGCTCCTGCAAAGGACACACTCCCGACCCTGGAGGGCAGGCCAAGGAGTCTTCTGGGGGAGATGTGGTTAGGAGCGGAGCATCCAGGGACTCCCAGATTCTTCCTTTGCATGCAAAAGCCTCAGACAGTTGGAATTCTTTGAATCCTGGAAACTCTGGGTGGAGAGAAGCTTTGCTATTATCCAGCCCCACCTCCTCCCAGTAGTGCCCGGGGCCTGGGCTGGGTAGGCCTGAGAACTGGGCTAGGAAGGGGACTTAAGGGAGTGGGCAGGGGAAGGGAAAGTTGAGGGCGAAAATGCAACTTTTTCACCAAGGCAGAAAGTCAAATCAAAGGTTGGAAGAAGGTTTGATCCTGGCTCTGCTATTTCCTGGCTTTGTTCTCTTAGGCAAATTCCTTCACGTCTCTGAGCCCTTAGTTTCCATATTTATAAAATGGGGTGATAATGATAATACCAAACCACATGGAATTTTGGGGAGGATTAAATGAGATAATGCATGAAAGTAAGCCAAGCCCATATAAACACTGAAAAATGTTCATTATTAACATTATTAATATTATTATTATTGGGGAGGGCTAGTAATTCACCAGGGACTCTTGCCCCATACCTCACACCCACGTTCATATCTGACAGTCCCCCAGTCCCCTTCACTATTTACATAGCTGATTTCATGTCGCTTTGAGAGGTCAATGACATTTCTGACAGATATAAGACAGGGTTGTTGGTTTTTTTTCCCTCCACGAAGAAGCCTAAATAACAAATAATATATAAAGAAATAAAATCAACTGGAGTGTTGTCAGCCTTGACCATTCAGAGAAGGCCTGACAAAGAGGGCAGGTGGTTGGAAGGTAGGGGGGAAGAGCCTAAGACTGAGGACCTGGGTTCAAGGCCAGGGTCTGCCTTGATGCACTGTTTGGCTTGGTGGGGGGATGGGGGGGGCCCTGCCCCTTAGCAACAAGATAAAGCTGAACTTTGGGGACTCTTGAGCCCCTTCCATTCCCCCAAGTGTGCAGGTCTTAAACCTGTAATGACCCCAACATGCTCCCTCCTTGGAACTGGGAAGAGAGTCAGGTGAGCCAGACCTGTGCAAAGCTGCAGCTCCTCACCTGCCCCCCCACACCCACTCAGAGCCAAGTGTTCCACACCCATCCCAGTGTCCCTGTGGCCATGCCACACCACCTCAGCTGAGCGGCTCTGAGGAGGGGAGCTCACCCATTCATCCTCTTCTGCACATCAGGAGGGGAGAAAAATAGTTGCCACAGATGCTTACGAACTTGCTGGACTGGGATCCAACCCAGGTGCGAGAAACTCCCAATATGCCTCTGCTGCTTTCTAAAAAGGAATTTTCTGGGTGCCCGGGTGACTCAGTGGGTTAAGCGTCTGACTCTTGGTTTCAGCTCAGGTCGTGATCTCAGGGTCGTGAGATCGAACCCCACATAGGGCTCTGCATTCAGCGCGTGGAATCTGCTGGAGATGATCTCTCTCCCCCTCTCCCTCTGCTCCTTCCCTGGCTCTCGTGTTCTCTCTCTCTCTCTAAAATAAATAAATAAAATCTTTTAAAAAATAGAAAGTAATTTTCGTCACTAGGACAATCCTAAGTGTCTATCATGATTCTCATTTTACAGGTGAACGGCTGTCATCCTGAACTTGAGCACTTTACAGTAAGGAAACAGGCACTAAGAAGTGGCTTGCTGAGAGAGCTAGATTTGAATCCAGGGCTATTACAGTACAGTCTGCTCCGTGATAGACCCCTTCCTCTCTTTGGGACTCAGTTCCCTCCTCTGTAAAATGGGGTGGTAACTCCAGAATCTGTAAGACCCAAGTTGGGATTTTTTTGCTGCTCTGAGCCCAGGTCCCCACCCAGAAGCCTAGAACAGCCCCGTGGGCCTGGGCGGGAGAGAAGGGCAGGTGTAGACCTGACTGTCCCGCCAGGGAGGTGGGGGGGAACCGCCGCCAGACACACAAAAACAACTAAATAAATCAGGGCCGGGAACTCTTAATTCTTCCCGGCTGTGGCTGCTACCGCTATGCCCGCCCAGCCTGGCCTGCCATCGCCTGGTCAGTTCCCGGGGCCTGGGACAAGGCACGGCCAAGAGCGCAGAGTCCAGCCAACAGAGCCAGAGCGATGCCTGGCCATCAACTTGGCCCCAGCTCCCAGAGATGAGGGGAGGCCCCGCGGGCAGGGTGACTCAGGCATCCCAGACCCCCTCCCGGGTGAGCAAGTTAGACGCCTGGGTCTATTTTTAGAGCCGGCTCCAGGCTTGAGCGCAGAGGGGCAGAAAAGGGGGGGGGCCTCATAGGGGCGCAGGCGCCTGACCAGCTCCTCCCGCTCCGGGCTCAAGCCCCAGGCCCTCCAGCTGTCTACCTAGAAAGGAATGGAAACACGAGGGGGGGGGGCGGGGGAATTGCAGGAGGTGAGGTGTAAGCCCGAGAACGCGTCCCCTCTCCACCCGCCTCCCTGCGAGGCCTGGCAGTTCCAGGGAGCTGGGCGTGGCCTCCCCAGAGAAATGACCTCTGTTAAGTAGGGCCAGGAGCCTCGCGACGGCGGATCTGTCTGGCTATTGAACTGGGGGCCAGGGCGGGCGGGGCTCCCGGGAGACCCAAGTGGCTGGGGAAGGAGGGGAGGAAGCTTCCAAGTTGGGGGATCCCGAACACACGCCGCCGTCGGCCACGCCTCCAGCCCGCTCTGGCCACGCCCCCAGGCCACACCCACGGCCGCTGCCTTCCCAGACTCCACACTAGGCCCCGCCTCCTATCTGGCTCCGCCCGGCCCTGGCCAACGTTGCATCCTGTCTCCAAGGTCCAGAAAGGCCGAGATGCCAGGCCTATGACGGCCTGGGACTGGACCTGGGCCTGCCTCGGGAGGCCAGGACAGAAGTGAGAGGAATGAGTGCCTCCTCCTCCAGCGTGGGGTCGGGGAAAAGGAGAGCGTCGGGGGGTGGGGGTCAACCACAGAGCCACTGACAGGGAGGTCTCTAAGCAGAGGGCGTATCTGTGGGACCCCAGCGGTTTTTGAGGCCCAAGTGGCTGAGGTCCCTCGAAACACGGAAACACTGCTGTATTCGCGGACACAGAGCGGTATGCCGAGACAGCTGAGGCAGAGGTCTCTGGGCTGATACCCCCACTACTGGACCCTAGAGGTTGAGGTCACAGTCCTGGGGAGTGGGGGCAGCTGGTGGCCCCAAATACGTGAGCTCTCTTGGCGAGTTCAGGGACTCGGGGTTTGGAGAGGGCCAAGTGAAGGCCCATCCCTGGGTCGGGGGAGGGGGTGAGGGGCAGAGGATGGGAGGGGAGCCGGTCTCTTAGCACCAGCCCTCCATCTAGTGGGAAGTTTGGGAATCGCAGAGGGGATGCCGAAGTGGGGTGGGGGGAGGGGTCCGTTGCGCTTGGAATCCTTCCTCTCCCTGTGTGTCCTGCTGGCACCTACCGCCACCATCCTCCCCAGCCCAATCGGCTCCATCTCAGGGATCGGCCCCAGATAGTAATTTGAAGCTCGGTCCCCCCCTTTTCCCCCTATCCATATGGATGGTGTCCTCTTCTGTCCATCGAGGTGGCCGCCGCCGGTTCAGGCAGCCGCCGTCCTTGGCCTGGATCTCTGCAGCTCCAGCCAGCTGCTGTCCATGCCTCCAATTTCCCCTTTTCCCCTCCATTCTTCTACTGCTAGCCAACTAGCGTTTCTGAATCAGAAATCTGGTCATGTCACTTCCTTGATGAATCTCCTTCAAAGGTTTTTTATGATCAAGATGAACAGCCAAACCTTGGCTGGGGACTTAGGAGGCTTTTCACCACTTAACCCCACCTCCTTCACACAGGCCAACTGTCAGTTCTTCACACACCCCTGCTGGCGCTCACCAAGAGGCCTTCCCACCCACTGTTCCTTTCTCCTGGAACACTCTTCCTTGCTGTTCTCAAGGCTCAGTCTGGCAGAAACTCTGCTCCTTGGGAGGCCTTTCCTGATCCCCTCGGAATGAGTTTGGTGCCCCTTGTCTGAGTTCCCCCCGTCCTGGATGCATCCCTGCCCCTCTCAGAGCGTCACTGCTTGGGTCTCATCACTTATGCACTCCTGTGACAGGATAATTTATTGAGATGTTCATTGTTCTGCTCCCCTCCCAGTTCCATGCTGATAGCCCAGCCCTTTGGTTTTCCTAGCCTCGGGGAACTGTGAGAGGCTGAACACAAAAGCTGTTTGAAGTCTGATGGCTCATCCTGACTTTGGAAAAAGCTAACCTTCTGGAGTGACTGTGCTGGGTATTCCCAAGGGTGGGGAGAAGAGGACGGAGGCAGAGCAGCTAGCTGCAGGACGGGCAGAAGGGGGGTCCTGGGAGTGCTAGGGACATGTGTCCAGCAGCCCCACCCCTGCCTGGTGGCAGGAGCTGTGGAGGACGGCGAGTGGTGCATGGGGAGAGGCTGGAGCCCAGGCACTAGGGTTCTAGCCTCGGCGCTCAGAAGTGGCAGAGGAACAGCTGAGTTGCCGAACCTCGAACCTCGAGCGACCACGTGAACTGAGACAATGGGCATCTCTGTGTGATTGCGGTAGATGGAAGACAGGTGGCACCTCCTCCGTGCTGAGGCCCAAGTGGGACAGAAGGTCCTTGCACAAGACTCTGGAGGAAGTGGCAAGGGGACCCCAGGGGTGGTTGAGATTGCATTTGCTGCCAACTCATAGGACAGGGCTTAGTGTGAGTCAGATTGGAGCTGACTTAACAAGAATACGGAAATGGAGTATTTCTTGAGTTTGTGCGCCAAGATTTCTACCTGCCACACCTGTCTGTTGTATCTGCACCGTGGGGCTGGGGCTGTGCCTCATTCAGAATTGAATCATCAGGACTTAGTGGGGTGCCTGGCACATAGTGCTCAAAATACATATGTTGAACTCACTTTTCCTTGGTAGCTACAGAAATCTTTCCAAAACCCAGGTCTGCCTCAGTGATTCCCCGGCAACCCTCAGAATAAAATCCAGGGCGCCTGGGTGGCTCAGTTGGTTAAGCGACTGCCTTCGGCTCAGGTCATGATCGTAGAGTCCCGGGATCGAGTCCCGCATCGGGCTCCCTGCTCAGCAGGGAGTCTGCTTCTCCCTCTCTCGCTCCCCCCTCTTGTGCTCTCTCTCTCTCTCTCAAATAAATAAATAAAATCTTAAAAAAAAAAAAAGAATAAAATCCAAACCCCTATCGTGGCCGGCAAGGCCCACTGTGATCAGAACCTGCCTCCCTCCCAGCCTCATCTCGGTAGCCCATCCCCCCACACCGCCCCCCCCCCCCATCCCCACACTCTCCTCTCCTCTCCAGCCAAACCACACGATCCACAGCTTCCCAGACTTGCCAGGCTGTTTCATGCCTCCGTGCCTCCTTTGCTTACCTGGCCCCTGCCCCTTTCTCTGCCTACTGAGCTTTCAATTAGTCTTCAAAGCTCAGCATAAGTGTTTCCTTCTTTAAGAAGCCTTCCCTAATGTCCTCCCCACAAAGGCGGAGGAGACCCCTCCAGCTCTGGAGCCTGCTGCTCATGTCCAGGTCTGACTCCCTCTTCCCCTAGTCCCAGTTCCCAGATGGCAGTTTCTCTAGCGTGGTGAGTCCCCCGTGCCCTGCACCCTGCCACATACACTATAGGCTTTCCAGAAATGCTCACTCTTCACTGAACATTAGCCCTGACCCTCCATAGACTCATGATGTGACCTTGAGCCACCTCTCCCCTCTGTGGGCCTCACTTTCCCCCTCTGCACAATGGGGGTGGGAGTGGAACTCAATGGTCTCTGAGGGCCCTTCCTTCTCTCAGCTGGGCTGGGCAGCGATAGTGCGTAGAACACCATTCACCTGTGTGCCCTGCAGGCTGGCCAAGGGCAGAGCACGCTCAGACGTGCAGCCGCACCTGCACCCCCCCCCCGGGCGCAGCCGCCCAGGAGCAAGTCCCTGCCTATATTGGTGCACGTGACACTCTCGCACAAAAGCGTGCATGGACTTCTGGACGTCGATGCTCTGTCCACCCAAGCCCCATCCCCAATCAGCCACTGGCCCTGACAGTGAAAAATTCAGCAGGAGCCAGAGCTGCCAGTCCGGCAGCAAGTTAATATGCAAGGAACGAGCCTCCTGCAATATGCATGCCCTGAGGCTGATGTCCTGTGGGGCTTTCTCCTTTCCAGGCTTGCACATGCAATACTCTCCCTCTACCCCCAGGTCTAGACACAGACACGACCGGCCTGTGGCATGAAGGGCCAGAGCTTTAGCTCCAAGTATCCCCCTCCTTGATGTCCTATGGAAACCTTAAACTCCACATTCATTCCTTCATCCATTCAGCAATATCTATTAAGTTCACATCATGTGCCAGGTGGTGGTATATATGTCAATAAATATCACCCTGTCCTGCACTCAGAGGTTCACAGTCTAGTGGAGGAGACAGACAATAAACAGGAAACAGGTGCTGTAGTTTTATAGGGGGGAAAGCAGTACTAAGGAAGGATTAGGCTGATGTGATGCAAAATGACTCAGAGGGTCAAGGGTATATAAGGAAGGCCTTTCTGAGGGGATGGCTTCAATCAAAAGATGAGGCACCAGCAAAGCAGATAACTAGGAAAGAGGGTATAGCACATGCAAAGGCCCTGGGGTAGGAGAAAGCATGAGAAGTGTTTGAGGAGCAGAAAGGAGGCCACATAGCTGGAGCTCCATCAGTGAGGAGAGTGGTGCGGGACACATCAGAGCTTGGGCCACAGGAGGGAGCCTTAACTTTATTCTGAGAGCAAAGGAATGACCCTAGAAGGTCTTGGGCAGAGGAAACAAAATTCATCCCTTCTCTCTGCATCTCTCTTCCCTGGTATCCTTCTTAGAAACTGTGTCTTCCTCATCTTCACATCATCAGTTCCCAGCGCAGGGCCTGGCATGAGCTGACATCAGACAATGTTTGCTGAATAAACGAATGACCAGTTCAGGCTCTCCTGGCTCAAGGCTTGAATGAGTGGCTCTGAGTGGGTGAGCTGGGCCACTGGGGAGTCCTTGGGCAGCTCAGATGGGAGTCATCTGGGCGAGATTAATATATTTAGGTGCCCTGCCCACTGAAAAGAATCTGGTGTTCTTCATACATAATTCATAATAGAAATAATACTATTCTGTGAAGCATAATACTTATAAGCATGCTGAAATGGAGACAATTTCTTTTTGGATTTTTCAATTGCAAAATTCTGGATGATTTCATTGAAGCAGAATTTCTTTCTGTGTGTGTGCATGTGTGTGCATGTGTGTGTGTGCATATGTGCATGTGTGTGTGTGTGCATGTGTGTGTGTTGCTGTCAGCTTGCTGGTGCCCCACACTGGACTATCTGCCCCTTAGGTCAACCATGCTAGAAGGCAGGCCTGGCCCAATGGTCCCCTCAGTGATATGGTCTTGGCTTTGCGCTCAGGACCACGAGGAGGGCTAAAGGTGCCACAGCAGCCCAGGCCTAACTGATAGCAAGTGGCCCATGGCAGCGTTCTTGGCAGCTTCTCAAGGCTTCACCAGATGTGGCAGGTGCTCAGTGCAAGAACTCGTAACACCCCCCGGGGCCACCAAGGCTTGCTGTCCCTGCCCATCCCTGACCGTCTGAAAACCGTACAAAGTGACCAAGGTACTAAGAGACTTCTCAGAGGAAGAATCTAGGGCTCAGAAAGGTTATTTAACTTGTGGTCACTCAGCAAGTGGGGATCAAGTTGCAATTAAGCATGTCTGGCCCCCAAGCCGTCTCCATTCCGCTGCTGATGGTGGGTGGGCCAGAGTAGGCCAGAGTGCCAGGGGGCACGGCCTACCTGTCCAGATCTGATCCCCAGAGATGGCAGGAACAAACTGTGGAGCTGAACCCAGCTCAGCCTTGCCGTGGGCTCTGCCCTCCCCCTGGCCTCTTTTGCTGCCCAGCTGAGCTCTAAGCTCAAAGCACTCCCAAGCCCTTCTCAGGGCCTAGAGCTGGACTCTTGTCTCAAGGTCTCCATGTGGGTCCCACAGCATTATATAGACACAGTGCTAGGCACGCAGAGGGGCTCCAGAAACTTGAACAGAATAGCCCTTGGGCTCTGAGTCCCAGGATTCACTCTCACTTCTCTCCCACAGTGGCGGACTTCACAGGTTCTATGCATCATTCAGTTCCAACCGTACCTGCTCTGCTTATGGACCCTGCAGGGAATTAGACTCAGTCCCCGCCTGGGAGGAAGGTTGACCGCCCTTCCCCACTTCAGTGCGCTCCCTGGAGACAGGGCTCGGGAAACTCAAACAAAGCAGATCAGAGATTCTCAGGGAGAATGGGAAGGTGGGTGGCTCAGGGCAGCACCCCTACGTACAGGCCAGTTTTCCCAAGCCAACCCCAGAGTAAGCTCTGCCTCCACTGGGCTCCAGCACACTCCAACCCCGCAACCCCCAGTGGGTGGGAAGTGACAAATGAGCCTGAGGAAGCGGAGAAGGGGAGGCAGCAATCGATAGCATTAACATGATGTCCAAATTAAATATTGACTTTCTTGGTTGACTCTAGGGATGCCTGGATTGATGGCTGGGGCTGTGCCATGCACCGCATGGGATGGGGACGTACCAGCCTGGAGCAGGCCCAGTGGGGAGGCTTGCGGGGAGCTCCCCTCCCCCATTCTTCCTGACCAGGCTGAGAGGGCTGCAGGGAGCCCAGGGCACATGCCCTATCTCCACCTTGTACCCTGGGAACTCCCCAGGGAATCCAAAGTTTCCTCCTCCCAGAGGTCTTAGAGCTGAGGTTTTGTTGAGCACCCACCTCTACCCCCCATCCCCTCTTCGGGGATTGCAGCTGGCCAGCAGCCCAACAAATGAGCAGAATCAATCTCCATGATGATATCCATTACCAGGTCTCAGGACCCTGCCTCCCAGAATGGCAGAGCTGGTTATTTTTGGTCTGTCATTATGTAGGATCTTGGGGAGGGGGTAAGAATGACCTCTTCGTTGCTTGGAAACATTCCATCATCCTTGCCAGCTAATTCACCTTCAGAGCCTACAGCGGGCCCTGAGCTTCCTCTCCCTTTTCACAGCCCCAGTTCAAGAGTTGTCTATACGGTCTTCATTTCTTCACCTCCTGCTTACTCTACGGCCCAGTCCGATATGGCCTCCTACCATACCCACGACCCTAGTCCAGCTCTTTGTGTTCCACTCCTGTGTGTCTAACCATCTACTTCCTACTTGAAATTCCCCTTTGACCATCTACAAGGTATTTCCAGGTTAACACACTCAAGGTCAAAGTCATAAGGTGTCTCCCCCAAAGCTGGTTCTCTTCTGGTGCTCCAAATCTAATGGCACAGTTGTCCATCGAGGTGCACAAGATAGCAGCCCATGAGTCATCCTAGGCTCCTTCCCATACCATCTATATCAGGGGCTGACAACCCCACTCACTACATACATATCAATTCCATGCCCCCTCCACTGAGATTTTCCTTCATGGATGGTCTCCTCACTGGTCTCTGCATCCATCCTTACGCTTCACTAATTACCCACCCCATCCATTTCCCATTCACTCAGAGCAATCCTGTTAATATATAAATCTGATCATGTCAGTCCTCGGCTCAACACCCTTCTTGACTTCCTACTAGCCTGCATGCCAAAGCCCTTATGGGAGGCTCCTCTGCCCTGGACACTTAGGATGTATGTTGAGGGCCTGAGAGGGTAGGGGTCTTCCCGGGGTTGGTGGCCTTGGAGAAGTACAGGAAGGAACAATAGGGAGTGCTAGGGATGGCCCTAAAAAGCCCCAACTGTGGGACCCCATAAACCGCCAGGGTAGGCAAGAAGCCTCGAGGGAAATAAGTCCAGAGAGGCAGAAGTTGGCAACATCCTGCACCCAGGATCTCCCTCAGGCCTCCTTGGTCACCTAATTTCCTTTTAATTGGTGCCTAATGGAAGTGAATTAAACCCTATTGAGTTTTAATGTGTCTGTTCAAGTGCCAGTCCTAACCTGCCTCCCTTCTCCCAGGGTCTGGGGCTGCGGGTAGAAGGAAGACAGACTGTGGGGTGGGGGGAAGGTCTCCTCGGGACACCCCCTCCCTGTCACCTGTATCCCCTGAATACCTAGATTCCAAGAACACTGACTTAGGACCTACTTCGTGCTGGCACTGTGCTGGGAATTTTCCCTGCGTCACCTTCTTGAACCCTCACCATGACCCAGTGAGGCAAGTAGTACTTGCACCTCCTTTCCACAGATGACACTGAACTGACTTGTCCAAGGTCACTGCCTTTATTCTGTCTAGAGCTGTGCCGTCCAGTATGGTAGCCACTAGCCTCACGTGGTTACTGAGCACTCAGAATGTCGCCATGCTGAATTGAGATGTGCTGTCCATGTAAAACAAACACTAGATTTCAAAGACTTAGTATGAAAAAGAACATAAAGTATCTCATTTGTAATTTACGGATCATGTGTTGAAATGATGTTTTTGATATATTGGGCTAAATATATTATTTTTTAAAAAATCTCAGGATGCCTGGGTGACTCAGTCGGTTAAGCGTCTGCCTTTGGCTCAGGTCGTGATCTCAGGGTCCTGGGATCGAGTCCCACATTGGGCTCCTTGCTCAGCGGGAAGCCTGCTTGTCCTTCTGCCTGACGCTCCCCCTGCTTGTGCCCCCTCTCTCTCTCAGACAAATAGGTAATAAAATCTTTAAAAATAAATAAATAAATAAATAAATAAATAAATCTCACCTTTTTCTTTTTAAAAATGGCTACTAGAGAATTTGAAATTTACAATTACATATGTAGTTTTCATTTTTTTGTTGGACATTCTCCCAGGGTCTGGTCTTACAAAGGTAGGGCTGGTCTGCTCACCCATGACCCTGCCATGGCCGGGAGGCAAGGGAAGCTGCAGCGGAGCTTGGGTTAGCCTCTGGGGCTGGCTCATCTCTTGGGGCGGGGGGGTGGGGGTGGGGGGGAGGTCCCTTTCAGCACCCTGGAGAGCACCCTGGCTCCCCCTTGGTGCCTTGTATAGATAGCATCAAGGCCTAAGGAAGGAATAACTGGGACAGGGGTTGATGTCACCTGCAAAATGCTCCCCGTGAATAATACCCGTGAGGAAGGCTGGGTAAGAATTATCGATATCCCCATTCTGCAGATAAGGAAACCAATGTTGGTTTGCGCATTCCCTCTGTTCACTCAGTAAAGATCCACTGATGCCTACTCTGTGTGGGGCCCTCGACTGAGCACACAAACCTGAACCACGTCGACGTGAAGGACACCAATTCTGCGAGCAGTGTGACAGTGAAAGTGTGTGCCAGGGCTGAGGGAGCCGGGCGAGTGCCGACTGCTGAGATGGGGAGTTCAGGGATGGCTTCATAGACAGGCCACTTGGGCTGGAGCTAGAAGGGTGAAGGGGTTTGCCCGTGCGAGCAGGAGGGAGTTCCAAGCAGAAGAAATGGCTGTGCCTACGCACAGAGGTGAGAGAGACAGGTCAGGAGAGGTAGGCAAAGGTCACATCACCAAGGCCCTTGCATTCTCGGCTAATTCTAGGATCCTTAGGAGGCTTCTGGGCAGGGCAGTGGCCAGGCCAGGTGGATAAAGGCCTGGAGACAGGAGGCAGAGAGAATAAGGAGGACGACGAGGTGGGAAATTCCAGTCCAGGAAAGAAATGACAAGTTGTTCACTATCAGCCATAATGGAAGGGCTATCAGGCCTACAGATAAGGAAACCCAAGGCTGATAGGGCCTGTCCAAGGTCACACCTCCCACCACAAGGCAGAGCCTGGGGGTGTGAGGACTACGGGGCAGAGAGGCGCAGAGCCTCAGCCCAGGAAAACTCTGCCCCTGACCACAGACGTGGTGAGTCTCCCGCCTCAGGAGCCTCCGCTGCAGCTGTGGTTGCTGCTTGAGCAGAATCAACAAGGTGAATACTAAGCTGCCTCAAACCAGATGCACAGCAAGAAACCACAAGGGGTGGAGGGAGTAAGCACATGGTAGCTCAGCCCCAGAGGTCCCAGTGGTGGCCAGCGGAGCCCAGGGCCGGGAAGAAAGGAGACAGGAATACAGGAAAGATACTGAGAAGGCTCTAGGTGATAGCTCAAAGGAAACCTGACCTGTGGCATTGGGCGGGGAGGGGGGGGACCCCTGGCACAAGGTCAGGGCCAGGGGCTTTGTTTGTGCCAAACGTGCCCATCATAGCACCTCAACCTCTGCCTGGGCCAATCACAGCCCTTCCTCGGGGAGTTTCTGATTGGAATTTAAGAGAAAGTTTCTTCCTCTCTGGGGGCAAAGCCAGTGATGGGAGCTGGAAGGAGGCCTGGGGCGGGGCGGGGAGAGGTGAGCAAGCTTGCCTAAAAGAATGAAGCTGACACAGCTGTAAGGGACAGAACATCTGGAGGCACTCTGACCCTGGGTCCCATCATCTACGGGCAGCCACACGTGCCCACCACTGTCCTCGCTGCAGCTTGCAACTCCTGAGTGAACAAAGTTCCCTTTTACCCAGGCTGGCTGGCCAGGATCAAGATTCTGCCACTCACAGCCACAAGCCCCAGTACAGTCACTTACAAGATGTGGGAGTTTGGGAAAGTCATGTCCCCTCTGTGAGCCCTGATTTCCTCATCTGTCAAATGGGGGAGTCACAGTACCTACCTTGAAGGCTCAAATGAGGTTGTGCCTGAGGGAGCCCTGTGCACAGTACGTGCCTGGGCTGCCCGAGGGGGGCTGGGGAGGCCTGGAAGGCTCACAGGAATGCAGGGGGCCTGGAAAAGCCCAGGGTCTAGGGGCACAGGTCTGAGGACTCTGCTCCAGCTCCTCTGACCAGGCCCACAGCAGGCAGGATCCAGAGAAGACTGGGGGAGCCTGGACCTTGTGGCCAGCCCCTCCTCCAGGGGGCTTTTAGCTGTGTCCCCTGCCGCAGCAGCGAGTCCTTTCCCCCTTCTCCCCCATCCAGGCTCCCCCAGCACCTAGCCCCTCCCTCTGATGGGTCAGCCACCCCCCGAGACTGTCTGAGTCCCTGGGGAGCGGCCCAGGGGTGCCCGTGCTACTGAATGACCAGGCCGGCAGCCACACCAGTGGCCCCTGCTCCCGATGCCGCCTGACCACAGGAGCACCACTGTGCACGCCGCAAGACATTTCCACGTGCCGATCCTACACCCCCTCTTCCCGGGTGCCATCATCCACTCGGCCGTGTGAGGAGTACACCCCAGGATGAGTCTCCCACCCTAGCCCTCTGGCCCCAAGCCAGCCTGGCCCCTTCCTCTCTACACCCACCCTGCGCCCTGGACCCCGAGGCTCCACTGCCACCCAGTGCCCAGCCGCTCCCCTGCAGCCAGGAAGGTCGGGTCCCAGGGAGCTTCCTGTCCTATCAGGGGGAGGCTGATAAAGATGAAGGAGGGTGGCTCCACTGTCCACCGAGCCTGGGCTTGAAATCTCAGCTCCGACTCTGATAGTGGCCTTGAGCAAGTCACTTCCTAATTCTGGCCTCGTTTTCCCATCAACAGACCTAAAACCTTCCAGGTTACTCTGAGGGATCAGGGGTTGTGTGTGCGAAGCTCCTAGCACAGAGCACAGCATGAGACCAAGTGCCAAGTGATAACAGCTAAGCCTTTAGAGGTGTCTTCCATGCCAGGTCCTTGCTAACAACCCTGTGAGGTAGGTACTATTACCAGCCCTATTTCACATAAACCAAGGTCACTAAGCTCTCTGCCTGGCAGTCTGGCCTCTGAGTCCCAGTGAATAGCAGCAATGACCATCATAGCCAAGGGGTAAGGCCAGCTGCCAGGGGTCCCCATTCCACATTCCCAATCTGCTTATCCCACCCAGGCCCTGATGGGAGACAGGATATGCCCAAGGTCACCCAGGGAGTCAGGGGCAAAGATAGAGTCAGAGCCCAGGTGCCCCCTCCCAGTCAGGGCAGGCCTGACCCCATTATACGATTTGATGAGACCCAGTGAGGTGAACCAAGGAGACAGAGGAACAAAGTTGGGGTTCCAGGGCTGGGCCTTCCCCCCCAGGGGGAAGCAAACAGTTCAGCAGCAAAATCCACAGAGTGAAGTTTATTCCCGACAAAGTTTCCCTCCCCCCTCCCCAGCCCGGGGACAGGGACAGATAGCTGGGGTGAAGATGGGGGGCCTCGGAGAAACAGGGAAGGGCCCTGGCCCCCCCAGGCCATGCCGTGTCTGGCTCCCCCAGCCCGGCTGAGTCCACTGCGCCTCCCTGCCCAGCCCTCGGGAGAGGGGAGGGGGCGCCGGCTCCTGGGTGGTTCCAAAGTGGAGTGTGAAAATAGAGAGATATATATATTTATATGCAGTGGGCAGTCCGGTGTGGCACTCACACCTCTGTCTGGAAGTCACCATCAGGTGGCTCTGTGGGCTCCCAGGCGGCTGCTCGGTGCAGGCCCAGCCGTTCTCGGGGCTTGGGGGGCAGCGAGCCCAACGTCATAGACTTGAAGGTGCCCCAGCTCTGGTGTCTCCGCTGTTGGGACAAGCCGGGACGCTCCCCGGGGCTGGGCTTCTCCTGCGGGAGGCAGTGGGAAGGACCCGTGGAGATAGGCCAATACCCCCTCGCCCGCTGTACAGCACAAGCTAAGGAGGCCCAGAGAGAGCCAGAGAAGCCCCAAGTTACCCAGCACCCAGGCACCTGAGCAGAGTTCAAACCCAGATCCGCCCGGCTCCAGAGCTGGGTTCCTGAGCCCTGGGCTCCGAGAGGCCCCTGGGGTTGTGCCTGCTCTGAGCCCACCCTCCTCAAGATCCTGCCGGAGCCCCTGGCATGGCCCGCCTTTCCCAGGCAGCCCCAGAAGTGTCACTCAGGCCATGGGTAGGCCCTTGGTGAGGCAGGCTGAGGTTGCCCAGGAAGGGGAGGAGGGCTGGGAGGGAAGAAGCCCCTCAGAGCCCACCTGACCCTGACCCAGCCCAGGCGGGGGACTTACGCTAGACACGCTCCGTTCGGTTGTCCCACCCAAGGACACATTCTACCACTTCTCCCTCTGCAACGGGGGCCATGGGCAGGGTCCGACCCAGGGGGGCCCTTGTCGGGTTGGGCCCTGAGCTGTGGACAGGGAGCGCTTGGGAGGAGCCCTCACCTTGGCTGTGGACTGGCTATGGTAGCGGTCGAAAGTGTGGAATTTCTGGTTGAGCTCGTGGTAGAGTTCTGAGTGCCGCTTCCGGGTGTGCATCACCTTCTGGGAGCCACAGGGGGTCAGAGGAGGCGGGCCGTACCGGCGGCACAGTGAGCCACCCCCGCCCCCGCCCAGGCCGCTCAGCATCCCGGCTCCCCACATCTCTGCCTGCTGCTGGCCCCCTAGGTCAAGGCCTGGCTCTCCCTCGACTTCCCAGCTCTGGGCTGGGGCTCGGGCTGGGGGCATGGTGTGAAGACCCCACGGAAGCCACAGGCTCGGGGTCCTTGGGTCAGGCTCTGCAATGGCGCTTTGGCTCCCGTTAGGAGTGGACCCTCCAGGAACAGACACCACAGACAGATGCTCCCCAACACACACACACGCACATGCACACACACACACTCCGGGAACAGACACCACAGACAGATGCTCCCCAACACACACACACACATGCATACACACACACACACACACCCCACTTACCTCAAAGTCCAGGTCTGAATATCGTAACTTCTTTCGCTGGGAGGGAGCACCAAGGAAACAGTGAAGGAGAAGAAAGTTTTTTAGCACATGTGGGGGCTTTCGAGACAGGAACCCTGGTACCGAATATCTGCCTCGCACCTCCCCGCCAGCCCGCGCCCAGGAGCCAGGAATCCTTACGGGCAGCCCTCGGGGTTGGAGGACCAGGGCAGAGGCCTGGGGGAGGAGGAGCTGAGGCGCGACCCCACCACAGGCCCACGCTCCTGCCGCTCCTGCAAGGCCCTCACATGCCCGAGCCTGCAGGCAGACCCTCACAGGGAGCGCGCACACACAGACACACCGCAGACAGGCGACCTAAGCCAAGTGTCACAGAGACACGGATTCCCGCATGGGATCACAGAGCAGACCCTCCTTCCTCTGTGCCCCGGACTCTGCCCCTCCGCCCCATCCTGCTGCCCCATCCTCTGCCAGCCACAGGTGCTTCTCTCCTTGGAAACTTCCACTTGCCCTGCAAACACAAGGCCTCGGGTTTCCAGTCCTTCCTGTGACCCTGCCTTGCTGACAAACCAGGTCTTGCCTCCCTGGCCTCTGCACCCCTCCAGGCCCTCGTTTGCCCAAGAGCGCATTCAAGGCCCCATTGACCTATGCAGCGTACAGCGCTGTTCAAGGAGGAGGCCTTAGAGTCTTAGCATGTTGGCACCAGGAGCACTCAGGAGAGCAAAGTCAACTGTCCTGGGTTACACTGGGGAAACATCAGGGAGGAGGATAAGACCACCAACTAAGATCTCCTAAGTCTCGGGCCCAGCAGACATGGTCATCACCACCGGCCTCCATGACACCACACCCTCCTGGTCCTCCCTCCTCCCTGCCTGCCCCTTCTCCCTGCCATCCCTGGCTTCCCCAGCACCAGGCCCTCCACGCTCGGCCCTAGACCTTCTCCTGCCCTTGACCAAGCACGTGTGTGTGCCCTCCCTGTTCTGGCCACATCTCTCTGTCTGGAGGCAGCAGGACATCTCTTCCCGTCCCCTGATGCCAACAGGCACCACACACAAAGCTGTGCCCAACTAAAAAACCTCCGAAGTCCCCGCCCCAAACCCACTCCTCCGCCTCCACTCCACTGCAGTTGCCTGCACCAGAATTCTGGACGGTATCCTTGACCCCTCAAGACACCGCCACATTTACTGCTACCTCCCACACACAGAGCCCCAAACTGGCCCGTCCTCCATGGCCCAACCCCAGGCAGGTGTCCACAGAACAAAACCTGCCGTGACGCCGACCGCGCCCCTCCCTGGCGCTGCTGTCGTTTTGTCTTTGTTACGCCTTCCTGTGTCTGCCATCTGCAGCAGGAGCGGGCACCAAATGTTCAAGAAGCATTTTTGGGAGAGAAACTAAACTTGCAAACCTCTAGCTGCTAACTTAATTTCCTTTGTGCGGAGGATGGGAGAGGTGTCGGAGGCCAAACATGAGAAGCTGACGGTGTCTGAGCTGTGACTCCTGACCCTGTCCTTATCCGCGCTTCCATCATCCCTCCCAGAGTTCTAGAATGTTCTGGAGTTCTACAGTGGCTTACTGCTTGTCACGTGCTTGTTCCCAGTGATTCCCTGAGGAGGCCGGAGAGAAGGTGGGACATCCACAGAAAACACACAGGCAGTGAGACAAAGGAGCTCGTGTTTTCTCAGGAAGAGAGGGTCAATGACCAGAGGCCTAGGGGGCAGTGCCCGAGGCAGATTTCAGGGATGTTAACAGCATCAATTTCCAGTTATCTAGCACTTTCTACTTGCTCCACACAGAGACAAACATTTTATACCACTCAATTAACCCTAGGAACAACTCTACAAAGAGGCTGCCCTCTTCCCAAACGAGGAAACTGAGGCTCAGAGAGAGAGGACGCTCAGGATCTCACAGCTGATCAGTAGGGCCCCGATCCACATTCAGACCTGCCAGATTCAGCGACCCAGGCTCCCAGCCCCCGGTGTGGCTTCCCTCACAATCCAACACCAGGCCCCTCCAAGGAAGACCCATTCTAACCAGTCACCCCAAAGGAGGCCCTGAAGCACGTGGGAAGGCACGAAAAGTGCGTCCTCTGTGGGCACAGAGTCCCAGCCCATCGGAGGAGTTCAGAGAAGCCAGGATTCCCTTGTATTGGCAGGAGCACACACCGAGGAAGAAAGGCACGGTGTACACACTCCCAGCCACTTCATACAAAGGGGCCGCTGGGGGGGGGGGAGGTCACTGCTGGCTGTTCCCCCCCACCCAGCTGCCGCCTGTGACTCAGACATCACCTTGGGCATACGGGGGCAGGCCTCCCGCCCCCAGCCCATGCCCTACAGCCCCTCACCTCCAGGGAGCCCAGCTTCATGGTGGAGCCCGGCACAGTACGGGGCATGGTCCGGCTGCGTTCCCCCGGCTCAGATACTTGGCGGGCACTGGGCGTCGGTGGGGGCGGCTGGAAGGTCATTCCGTAGGGGTTCTGTAGAGACCCATAGGCAGGGCCCAGCCCCAGGCCCGAGTGGTCCACAGATAGGAAGCTGGGGTAGCCTTCGGGGTGGGCCAGCGTCTTGGCAGCCCGCCGAGGGGTGCCCTCGGGCCGGGCCCTCGGGGGCTCTTCGCCAGCCCCGCCCCCGCTGCCGGGCTGCAGGCTCAGAGTCCGCCGGGGCAGCACCATGTAGTCCCCCTCAGAGCCCGGCTCAGGCCGAAGCCATGTGAGGTCCAGCTGCCGCAGGCCGCCTTCCCCACACATGTACACGGGGTTGGCCTCCTGGGGGGGCGGTGGCTCCCCCAGCCCTGGTGAGGCCGCCATGGGCACCAGGATATTCCCGGGCAGTGGTGAGAAGCTGAGGCTGCCCTCGGGACCCACGAGGCAGGACTTGGGCTCCTCGTCCTCATCCAGGGACAGGCGGGACAGTGTGCCCGTGATGGTCGATGGGTTGCAAGTGTTGACCTCCTTGAACAGAACTGAGGGCAGGAGTGGGAGAGAGGTAAGTCCTGAGGAGGAAGAGTCCCTGATGCCCTGGCCCAGGCTGGGTAGGTACCAAGCCCCTGAGCTCGGACTGAGTCCAAGGAGAGGAAACTGAGTCCCGGAGAGATGGCTAGGTGGGAGGCACTCTCTCACACACCAGATGGGCTAAGAAGAGGGGTCAGACTGGCCCAGAGGCCCATAGCAAGGCAGGGCAAGGGATGAAGCCAAGGCCCAGGTCCCACAGGTCAGCTCCTGGTGCAGGTCCTGACCTCTGACCCCCACAGCCCCAAGGTTGTCAAAATGGCCTTGTTCCTCCCTTCCCCCCACCCGTCCAGCAGCTCCTCCCCAGGAGCCAGAACTGGAAAGAGATTCTGGTAAGAAGTATGGAAATGATATAATAATGTGACAGCCACTCTATGCCAAGCATCCTGCCAGGCATTTGATGTCCCCTACCTAATTCATTTAAGGCTCAGAGAAGTAAGCCGTTTGCCCAAAGTCACACAGGAAGTGGTGTTCACAACTTTGACTCCAAGTTAGGGCTCTCTGACTCCACAGCTAAACCCCACAACCAGACCGTTAACAGGACCTCCCATGATCGGGCTGGAGGCTCTACTCGCCCATCCCTGGGGAACATTCTCAGCTCTCAGGCAGACTCACCTGTCTGACAAGCCAGATCCACGTCCTTTTCAAAGTCTGACTATAGGCAGAGAGGGACAGAGCAGATGGGCACAGAGAGGATCCATGTATCAGGGTGGGGGGAGGGGGCTCAGGCCCCTCCCCAGCCACCCAGAGGGGCTGCCCTTGGCACACTGCCCGAAGGAGCCCAGATGGGCCCCAGACAGGGTCTTGTCCAGCCTCGCCCGACAGGCAGGAAAACTGAAAGGGGAAAAGACTTGCCCGATGCCACCAAGCTGTCAGTGACTGGGCCTGAATCAAACCCGGGCTCTGTCCCCTCCCTGTCTCTCATCCCCTCCATGGATGGGAAAATGAGCCTGGGGCAGGAGGACTGGAGGGGGGGTGGCACACACTCAGAACCCAACCACACCCTGCCTCAGCCTCCTCACTCACCAGGATCTGCAGCTGCCCGTTCTTACAGGAGTCGGGGGAGTCTTCACTCTCATCGGCCCGGCACACGCCCATCTGGCACTTCACCACGTCCTGGACCTGGGGGCAGCGGGTGCCTGCTGGGCCTGAGGCCACCACAGGGCCCCTGGCCACAGCCGGCTGTGCCTCCCACCCCAGGCACCCAGGTGGGTGTGGAAGGAAAGAAATGCGTCCAGTGTAGGGGAAGGTCAGAGGGGAGAAGGAGCCCTAGGAGGCCCGAAGGCCATGGCCAAGGCTGCCCCAGGCCACCAGCTTCCGCACCCAGCTGGGGGCCCGGCTGGGGCCTGGCTCCTCCCCATCAGCCAGGTGAGGTGGATGGGAGGGGGCGGGAGAAGCCCAGCCCCACCTCTCGGCGCAGAAAGCAGTGCACAGCAGTGATGACAAAGCCCTGCGCCGAGTTGAAGACCGCGAAGAGGGCCTGGAAGAGGACGGAGCGCCGGTCTGTCATGGCCAGGACGGCCGACATCCAGGTGAGTGCCAGCAGGGGCAACACAACGCAGGAGCTCCAGAGCGAGGCCCTGAGGACAGCAGCAGAGGGTCCATCAGGGTGACACCCCAGGGGACTGGGGGGGGTGATGAATCCAGGCCTGCACTAGGCCTGGGGCCCTTAAGCTGCCCAAGACTGGCAGGGCTCCACACTCCAAGACCTCAGCAATGTCCCCAAGCAGACAGAGGCTGAGGAGCCAAAGGCAGAGAGACAGAGAACAGAGACAGAGAGCGGAGAACGGCAGCGGGGCCAGAGCAGGGACCAGGAGAGGTGGGAGGGACCAACACGGTGGGGCTGAGCCAGAGGCGGCGTCAGGGGACGAAGACGGAGAAGGCGGAAAGAGCCGGTGGGAGAGAAGACGGGGAGGGAGGCAGATGCAGATGCTGTGAGTTTCAGCCCCAATCTGCGTGGAATCACAGGCCTGGGCTGCACCCCCAGAGATTCCAGGAGAGGCGGGACGGGGCTGCACAAGGAGAGATGGCAAACACGGGGGGAGAGCGTGAGACGGGCTGACACACAGATCCAACAGTCAGAGAGCATGGAGGACGTGAGCGCACACATCTTTGGGAATGGGGTCAGGCCCGGTGCAGCAGAGCCTCTTCCCCCTCAGGTCCCTAGGGAGGTGGTGCCAGGCTCCTGGCGGGGGGCGGGGGGGGGGCCCACTCAGAGCCCTGGGCAGAAAGAGCATAGCTGGGGCTGGCCAGAAAAGCTGGGGTCATGAACAAACCCACGCATCCCCCACCTCCTTGACTAGGGATGGCCGAGGGAAGAGGCAGACGGGCCCTGGCATCCAGGCCCCAGAGCCAGCCCGCCCTCCCCAGCCAGGGCCCACGTGGGTAGAGCAGGGCAGGCTTGCCCTACTGGGCCAGGTGCCACGCCCAGCCTACTCTGCCTCGTGAGCACCCCAGTAGGAGAGTGAGGCAGGGGTGGGAATGGCTCCGGACAAGGCAGAGAGATGGGCAGGGGGCCAAGACCTGACCTAGGAAGAGAAGTTGGGGGCTATTCAGCCTGGCAGGGGGCGGGCACCGTGGTCTCCACAGCCCCTGGGGGCGCAGCCAAGACTCAGAAAGGGCCTAATCACAGTCATAAGAGCTGCCATTGATTAACCACCAATCCTCTGCCAGGCCCTACACTGAACAATTTACATACATTAGTTCACACTGTGATCAAAACAACTCCAGTAAACAGGCATGAGGATTATTATCCCAATTTACAGATGAGGAAACTGGAGTGTGCCCAAATGGTAGAAAGAGACAGAGCTGGGATGCAGACCCAGCCTGGCCGCCTCCAAAGCCCAGGCTTTTCACTGCTAGTTCTGAGAGACTGAGTCGGGGAGGCAGACGGGTGCCCGAGGGAGAGGGAGCTTCCTACCACAAACAGCTTCCCAGAGACGGTGCCGGCTGCCTCCAGAAGCAGTGAACCTCCCTGACCCCGGAGGTGTGCAAGACAAAGCTGGACCCCCACTGGTCAGGGAGGCTCTGATGGGTTTCTGGCCCTGGGAGGGAGGTTGGGCCCAAGGCCCCTGTGGATTCATTCATTCACTCAATCTGCTCTTACGTGCCTCTGAGTTTAGGATCCTCAGCTTCCAGGGGGTATGCTGGTGAATCGCTGAGATTCTCTGCCCCCCCAATTGATTGTGAGATTCAATGCCTCTAAAATTCTAAATCTCAGATTCTATGACAAATGATAAGACTATGATTCACTCATTCTAACATTCGTAGCTTCTGATTGTCTTATTCTAAGATTCTATCTTTCTAAGGTTCTATGAGCTCAAAAATTCTAAGGGCCTAAGATTCTAAAAGCCTCTGTAGGTTGGGGGGTATAAGGAGGGCTCTGCAGCTGTGCCTGGATAAAACATAAGCTGGGAATGGGGGCAGGGGTGGGAGCAAGGGGTGGGCACAGGAACCCAGCATTTTCCAAGAGGCACAGACATTCACTCCCCGTTGCCCTTTGCCACATCAATGCCAAGCCCTTGAGAGTGTGTGGAAGTTGGCAGGGCAGGGCAAGCTTTCCAGGGCACTGGGCTTATATCCCTCCTCCCCCCAACCATGGGCACTGCCCCCCATTCTTTTGCCCCCGCCCGCCCCCACCCCCTCCCCCCCGGGGGGCACAACTAACATGGCGTTCCTGGCCGAGGCTGAGCTGAGCAGGGGGCTGGGGACCGCTCCACACGCTGAGCAGGGGAGGAGCAGGCTGGCCCAGGGGCACCGCTCCGACCTCGGGGGCAGCACAGACATGGGAGAAGGAGGGGGAGACACATGGGAAGCGGGAGGAGACGGGGCAGCATGAGCCCCAAGTGGGGTGGGAGGGGGAGGGCAGACGAGAGAGAAAGAGGTGGGTTAGGGTGGGCGAGGGGCTGCAGCGGAGCACTCCAGGTGCCCACCTTGCCTGCACCCTTGATGCACCAAGGTCAGGGAGCCCCGGTCGCATCGGCAAGCCTCCAAGTCTCCAAGAGGCCCGGCCCTCCCTCCCTGCACTATTTCCCACAAGGCCAAGTCACAGCCCCCTTACCCGGCCCTCTGCTTCTTGGACTTGTCCGAAATGCCATCACGTGCCATGAGCTTGTTGAAGACAATGATCCCGATGAGCATATTCACCTGGGGGCCCAGTGCGGGGCGGGGGGCGGGGAGAGACAGGATCACCAGGTGCCCTCCTGGCAGGGAAACCCCCAAGTGGGAGCTGGAGTGCAGGGAGAGGGTGGAGCCCCTACGGCCACACCCTTCCCAGGATGCTAAAGGGGCACATACCAGGACAATGACAGCTGCAGGGCCCACAAAGGCATAGAGCAGGCCGCCCTCCAGGGAGAGCCAGCAGCTGGGGTGGAGGGAAAAGAGGGGGCATCAGACACACCACCGCTCAGTGCCCCCTGGGCTGTCGATGGGGCAGAGCCTCCAGCTGGGTGACAGTGAGCCTGGGGCTCCTGCTGAGCCTCAGTTTCCCCTCTAACAAAGACCCAGCCCTGAGCCCACTATGGGTGTCAAACAAGGCTGATCCCTGAGCTAAACGGTTCTTAAAGATTATCCCCAATCCCAGCACATCCTTTTACAGTCAGGGAAACAGAGACTCAGAGACAGGGAAGATTTTGCCCACAGCATGGCAGGCACGGGCCAGGACTGCAGCCTGAGTAGACCCCATGCCCAGTGGGATGCCCAAACAGGTCCACGAATCCCCCTGCTGCCCGCCACAGGAGGCCCACGTACTAGCTGGATGTACCGTATCCTTTGGTGCGGGTAAAGCCGACAGACACAGCCACCACCAGGGCCGGCAGACCTGCAGGAGCAGCGGGAGGGCCACAGTGAGATGGCTGTGGGTTCCCAGAGTCCTCTCACCCTCCCAGCCCCAGCACAGCTGACCCTGGGCCCAAAGAGCGGGGGCCGGGGCCAAAGCTGACCCTGTCCTGCGGCTCCTGCCCCCAAGGCCCAGCGACAGAGTCCAGCACAGGCCCTGCTCACCCCAGCCCAGGCAGAGGAAGCGCTTGCGAACGAGGCGGGTACGCATCCGTCCAATGACAGCCAGGTAGGACTGCCAGGCCTCCGTGAGCACCCAGCAAAAGGAGGAGAGGAAGAAGAAGTGCAAGAAGGCGGCAGTCATGGTGCATACACCCTGCAGGGAGACGGCAGGGAGGGAGTGGCCCCGAGCAGCCACCAGGGTGGGAGGCGCCAGGCTTCCCACACCCACCGCTGGGCGCTGCCACGGCCGCCCCCCGAGCCCCGTCCCCCCCCCACAGAGCCCTGTCAGGCACCCCCGCCTTTCTGTACCCACACACAGCACGACACGGGCCCAGTGACACGCACACAGCACCCGACATCCGGGAGGCGGGCGGGCAGGCCACCCACACACAGACGGGGCTGGCAGGGAGGGGCACAGACGGGAGCGGCTGCCGAGTCACGGCCAGGCGGGCCCCACCCCTGGCACTTCGTAGTGCTGGCACCGCAGAGCCGGCCGAGGGGGCAGAGGGCACGGCCGGCCGAGGGCATCCGCAGGCAGGCGGCATGAGAGGCCCCGCTCCGGCTCCCGCAGACACAAGGAGGCCCGGGCTCCACAAACGCCCGACGCATGCGCACGCGAGCTCAGCTCACATACGTGTTCCCAGAGGCACACACACACTCACCACTCGGGGACACACACACCCCTCCTTCCCACTCGTGCCCTCCCCCAACCCGGGGCTGGGGTGTATACAAACAGCCGCCACGTGGGCACGGATGTGCAGACATGCGCGCCGGCCCCGGCAAACGCTCTCCGCCCTCAGCCCTTTCACGCCTCTCTCACCCTGGCGCCCATGACCTGCACCTGCCTTGCTCAGCACCCGTGACTGGCCCACGAGGATCAGGACGTTGGACGCCAAGATGGACAGGCAGAAGTTCAACAAGATGATGGAGCGCTCGGATTTTATGAACCTGAGAGGGCACGGCGGGTAGAGGAGCTAGCCGCCCTGCCCAAGCGGGGCTGGCTGGCCACCCCCTGCCTCACCCTGCCCAGCGCCCCACCTACCTCCAGAACGCGGCATAGATGGCGAGGAGGGTGAGCAGCGCCATGCAGGACACAGCACAGCCGATCACGAGGGGGACCGAGGGGGAGCCTGCCAGCTCCAGGGTCTAGGGAGGATGAGCAGGCGGTCCACCGGGTCACGGGCCCGGCAGCTGCAGGGGTGCCCTCCCCCTCCCCACTCCCTGCCTGGCACCGACTGGCACCTACACCTTTCCCCACACTCACACACGGGGGGGGAACTCATCATCACAACCACGTGTGCATGGGGCAGACACAGTCACACATGTGCACGTGCGTTTATGCTCGGTCACCCACACTTTACTACACACAACCAGACACGCACGTGTGTGTACACGCATGCAATCGCCCCCCCGCCACACGTCTCCAGGCACACGTCGTCCCTGTGAGCACCCTCCCGGGGGCACGGACTTGTGTGTGCAGCCCCCCGAGCGCACCCGCTCAGACGCATGTGCGGGATCACCGGGTCCCCAGCGACACCACCATGGATGGCTCCTGGCAACCCCGGAGGGAGCACACACCCCGCCCCCCGCCCGCCCAGCCCAGGCACCTCCCTCCCGCTCACCAGGTCCTTGGGCGGCTGGGCCAGCACGGCAAAGGTGGACAGGTGCTGGCACTGACAGCGAGTGTGCGTCGCCTGTGTCTCCAGCGTCTGGCAGCTCTCAGTGTCCCAGTCCCCTGAGCTGGCGTCTCTGGAGTCAGGGGAGAAGTGGAGTGATACCCAGCCCAACTCCGTGGCCCCCCACCCCCTGGTGCCGGAGGAAATCCAGGGTGAGGCCACACCCAAGAGGCCCGGTGGCTGGGAGCCCCCAGATGTGCCCTGGACCCCTCAGGCCGAGGACAGCCCCAAGGAACCCCCTCACCTTCCGGGTGAGACAGCCCCCTGACAGAGTGCTAGCACTGAACCCCACACACACAGCCCCAGCCCAACTCACGCTCTGGAGTAGTCCCAGCTGGCGCAGTGGGGATCGGTGGTGCCCTGGGGAGCAGAAGCGACGAGCGCAGCGTGGGGCAGGGAGCTCGCCACCCTGGACCACCACCCCTCCTGCCGCGGCAGGCCCCGCACAGGCCGGAGGCGCAGCCAGCTATCGGACAGGCCTTTGGCTGCCCACAATGGGGTACCCCAGGGTTACTGTCTGGGTCCCCACTCACGTTGATGATGTAGGAGAGCTCCACTGTGATAAGGGGCTCAGCTGGTGGCTGGGTGGGGGGCCGCACAGTCACTGTCATCACCCTGGATGTGACGGCCAGCGGGGGTCTGGGGGACAGGTGCTGAGGTCAGCTCCTGCCAGTGGTGCCCAGAGCCCAGGAACCCCAAAGGCGCTCTGGATCAGGGGCAGGGGGCTACCAGGGAGCCACGGCCCGGGAAAAGCCCAGAGGTCAGTGGGGCCCGGGACTTCAGGTGAGGTCTAGAGCTCAGTCCAACAGCCCCGGTCCCCGGGAAGCCTCTGGGAGCTGCACAGACATCTTTGAGAAGCCCCTGTGTGCCTAGCCAGGCAACAGGGCCCGAGGTCCAAGAGGCTGCAGAGGGAGGTCCCCGCGGCCAGCACAGGCTCAGTCCTCTTCCTCTCACCCAGGCGGCCCCATCCACCCTTCCCGGGGACTCACCTGGGGGGCGGCAGGATGAGGCCCAGCGTGCGGTAGAGCACAGCACCGATCACAAAGTAGGAGGACGACTCCTCGGGGTCTGCCGGCAGGAGGCGCTGGTGGGAGTGGCCGGGGCCAGGGGGCACGGTTCCTGGGCCCCTCCCCCTGCCAGGGCTGCCCACTGGGCCGGAGGCAGCTGGCTTCCCCGGGGAGGAGAGGCTGAGCACCTCCTTGGGTAGGAAGAGGCGGTCCTCCGAGTGCCGCACCCAGTCCTTCATGCCCCTGCGGCCGCGCATGGGGAACGTGATGTCACTGGACACGGCCGAGACCGGTTCGCGCTGAATGCTGATCACTGCGACCCGCACCAGAGACAGAGGGACAGAGGCGGCCGGGAGAGTCACAGGGTAAGAAACAGAAATGGGAGAGACAGACACCAGGAAGGCAGACGCAGACACCGAGGTTGGTACAAACACACGGGTGGGAGACACGCACAGAGAGAAACAACCCCGGGGGATGGGGTGGGGAGGGGAAGAGACAGGGACAGAGATACAAAGAAGGGGTTAAATGAGGGAAAGAGAGGACCCAGAGAGACAGAAAAATAGGAAGAGCCCTCGGAAACCATCCCTCCCCCATAGCGGCCTGGGTTCTACCCTATCCA
This sequence comes from Neomonachus schauinslandi, assembly GCF_002201575.2. NCBI lineage: Eukaryota > Metazoa > Chordata > Mammalia > Carnivora > Phocidae > Neomonachus > Neomonachus schauinslandi. The sequence continues at coordinate 23,533,402 of NC_058406.1, forward strand.
GCCCCCGCTCCCTAGCCTGCCTCCTGGTACCCAGGTTGTCTGTGACAATCAGAGAGCTCTGGAAGGCCTTGAGGGCATCGCCCACCAGGTGAATGAAGTCCTCCACGACACGCAGCAGGTGCACAGAGCCAGGGGATACCTGGAGACAGAGAGTATATAAGGGTCCGAGGCAGGGGAAGGTCCTGGGGGAAAAGGCCTGGAAGCCCAGCCCCTCACCTGCTGAGCATCATCCCACTTTTCCTTGTTCTCTGCATCCACCATGAAGCTCACCACCTGGAAGAAGCGCTGGGGGCAAGACCCGTGGGTGTCAGGAGGTCCCAGCCCCAGGGATGGTGGCTTCCCCCTCCATATAATCACACACGTCACCCCCATAGACTCTGCCACGGGGGCCCAACCTCCCACTGCAGTCCAGGGTGCCCTCCTTCCTTCTGGTGGGGCAGGGCGGTACCTGCACGTCATCAGCCGAGGGCACATAGGTGGCCCTCTTGAAGGTATCAGTGACATTCCTTAGAATGTCCACGGAGAAGAGCAGGTCCCCGCTGTAGTAAGTGCGCCGGGCCAGCAGCTCCTGTAGGCTGCGCACCACTTGGGACATGCCCTCCCCTGCCAGCATGCGCTGCCCTTTGGCCAGGTGTTCCCGAAGCTGCAGGCGACAGGTGGGCTGCTGTCACCACGGGGTCAGGAGCTGGGACCGGCCTCGGGCCCATCCCACTCCAGTCCACCCACTGCTTGCATCCAAGAGGGGAAAAAGGTCAGCGAGAGCTGTTCAAAGGGGCTCATAGGAGACAGGGTCCAAGAAAAAAACCTAAAGATACTTGAAAAAGACCAAAATAGAAACAGCTAGAGAAGGGAGGCGCTCAGATGTGTACATAAAAGATGACAAGCATGGCACAGGCACAAGGCACCTCCCCATCCCAGAGGGGTCATGCGTGCTCCGAAGTGTAACGCGCCCTCACTATCACTCCCTCTTTCAAACACGAGCTCCGAGTGCAAACACACAAGTACCAAATAACAGTCAGACACGCACGACACACAGGCCACATTCACTGCCGACACACTTAGCCCCCCCAGCAGGCCCTGGGCTGAGCACTGCGGACACAAAAATAAATCCAACTTCGCCCCTGCCTTTAAGGAGCTCCCAGTCTAATGGGACACAGACATTTCAATGAGCATTCATGACACCTCATGACTGGGAGGCTCGGGGGACCAGAGGAGCAACAGAAGGAGGCGCCAGGAACAAGGGAGGACACTTGGGAGTCAGGCCCTGAGGTCTGAGTAGGAGTGTGCTGGGCAAGGAGAGACACAGGCAGGCAGAGGTGGGCACAGCATATGTATGCCAAGGCACACGGGCAAGAGCAGGAAGCAAGCTCCCTCCACCCCCTGCCTGAGCCTGGGACAGACCCTGTGCCACCCCAGCCCAGCGGGGCACACTCACTGACAGGTACAGGTAGCGGTACTCGTGGGAGATGCAGCGGGCGAAGCTGGGTAGACCCCAGTATGCCACGCCCTGGGCACTGAGGAGACAGCGGCGGCTGGCAGACCCTGCAGGGGGGACAGGACGGGACACAAGGTTGGGTGTGGGGGCCGGACTCCTACTCACTTCACTCCACGCCTGAGCACGGAGGCTCAAACAGGCGGGGGGTGGGGGCAGAAGGGAGTGAGCAGGAAAGGCGGAGGTGGGGGCTTCGGGGAGAGTCACCCCACCGCTCACCTGAGGCATTGGGGGGGCACTTGTTGTAGATGATCTCGCCAGCAGCCGCCTTCTTCCACGTCATCAGCATCACATACTCGTCCCTGCACATCTCGTGGAAGGCTGTGGGGACAGTGGAGGGGCTCAGCTAGGCCCACAGGCTTGTCCCTCCACCCCCTAGCGTCCTGTGGCCGATACCTGGACACCTCTTCTCGCTGCAAGGCTTCACCTCCTCTCCGGTGCCCTCGCAGGGGTAGCCCTGCGTGCCCGTGGCCTGGCACATGCGGAAGCGGCGCTGCCAGCCCATGTCGCACGTCTTGGAGCACAGGCTCCACGCGTTCCACGGCCCCCACTTGCCATCTGCGGCTGCAGAAGGAGGGTGTGAGTGGCCCCAGCTGCTCCCTGGGGTCCAGGCTGCCACCTGCCCCCCCTGGCACTGAGTACTCACCCGGGCACTCGAGGTTGCTGCACTCGCGGGTGTCCGTGAGGGCCCCTGTACACGTGGCCCAGGCTGGGCCCGCCACGCTGCACTTCCGGCTGCGCTGCTGGGTCCCGTTGGCACAGGATGTGGAGCACGGGCCCCAGGGACCCCATTCTAGCCACTGGCCTTCCACTGCATGGGGAGACACAAGCAGGGGCGGCCGTTGAGCAAGGGCTGTGGGGACCAGTGGGGGCAGGGAGATGGCAGAGCCTGTTAGGCATTCAGACTTGAACGGGGCCAGACCCACGGGAGAGGGGTGGATGAAGGGGGGCTGCAGTGAGCAGGTGGTGCCTGGGCCTGGTCCTGCCTGCCTGTCACCAGCTCCAGGAACGCAGGATACCTCTCCACTCAGCACCGAGGCGGCACTTGCTCTCTCTTGGTAAGGGAAATGGGCCCCAGGGACACCTCTGGATCTCTGCCCACTCTTAAGTCCAGATTTGTGTCCCCTCACAGCCAGGCTGGCCATGAGCACCAAAGGGCAATGAACAGCGAGGGTATGTCGGGGCTTAGGGGAAGGGGCAGCCTTCTTTTGTTGGGGTTACAGTGTGCCAACTCCCAAGTCTGGGCCTGGCCACATCACCTCCCACGCTGGCAGGTACGCTTTGCCATTCTCCCCATGCTTGGTTCAAGTTCATGGGCCCCCAAGGGCAGGGCACTGGACCTGACTGCCTCCCCTGGGTCTCCCGACCCCCACCCGGCTGGGCAGCGCCCGCCTGGAAGCCCACGGGCGCTACTGACCCGGGCAGGCAGCCATACTGCAGAGCTTAGTCTGCAGCTCGGGACCCTCGCAGGCCTTGCCGCCGTGCTGGGGGGGCACGCAGGTCCGCATCCGGCTCCGGGACCCCCGCCCGCAGCTGCGGGAGCACAGGCTCCAGGACCCCCACTCCTCCCACACGCCGTGCACTGCAAGGAAGCACGTGGCCGGTGGCTGGGCGGCACCTTGGCCCCGCCCACTGCCCATCCGCCCACCAATCAGGAGCTCCGGCAGCTCTGCGACAGCTCCTCATTGGCTCTGCACTGGGCCCCAGGACTCCGCCCTTTGGGGGGAAAATGGAAGACACAGGCTTCCGGTCCCCACTCACACAGGATATCTCCTGTGGACACCAGGACAGGGAGACTAGGACCGACCCAGGAGGGGAGCCGGGGCTCCTCCTCTCCTGGGGGCACAGGAAAGCCCAGGAAAGGGCTCAAGATCTGCCCCAGCCTATCTATCCCACCCCAGCCCTCCCGATCCCCAGACACAAAGCAAGAATCCAACATGACAGGCCTGGGGCAAGAGTAGTGCCCGTCCCAACCCCAAGCGCATGGACACACAAAGAGACATGAACCTCTACACGGACACTGACACAGAGAGCTCACACTCCGGAACACAGCTTTGCCCCAGCCTTCTGCAAGCTCTTGCCACACCCCCGGGGTGCCAAGACCCCTTCCCAGGTAGCCCTACTCTAGGTCCACGGCCAGGAGCTGGTCATGGTCTAGGCACCGCTGCACTCCCTCAGGGAACAAGGAATAGGACTGGCTGAAGCGGCCCCCCACCTCCCCGTGGCGGACCACCTGTCCCAGGCAGGCGCATGCACATTCTCAGTACTCCATGCTGGACTGAGGAGGCTCCCTGGGGACTGGGATGGGGCATCAGAGCAGGGAGGGGATGGTCAGGCAAGGTTTCATTTAAAAAAAAAGAAGAAGAAGAGGAAGAAGTGGCATTTGTCTTAGATCTTGAAGGGCAGGCTGAATTGTAATAGCCAAGGTGGGGATAGGATGAGAATAAGCCAATGCAGGAGGATGGGAGAGTGCAAGAGGCGCTGGTATGGCCAGAGTGTAGGGAACACAGAGGGCAATGGGGGTAAAAAGATGAGCCTTGATTACCGGGACACAGGCATCAAGGGAGTGCTGGGCCCAGAACCAAGCCCACTGGTGCGGACCCTGGTCTGATTCATCTGTGTCCCCAGCGCCCTGTGTGGGGCTGGGCATGGTGTGGGGGACAGCCAAGATTGCTGAATAAAAAAAAGGAGGCAACCCACCATCTTTGGAAGATGAACCTGCCCAAGTCCCAGGCAGGACCTACCCCTGCAGGCAGAGCAGGCGGGAGGATGGGCATACCTGGGCAGGTGGCTGAATTGTTGCAGGGCCGGGTCTCCCGCAGGGGCCCGCTGCACAGGGTCCCATAGGGGGAGGACACGCAGGAGCGGGTCCGCACCTGCAGACCCTGCCCACACGTCAGAGAACACACGCTCCACGGGGACCACTCCTCAGCCGCCGGGTCGCCTACGAGAGAGGGACAGCGTCGGCGGCAGGGGGCACCTCCCAAGCACTCAGCTTCCTAGGGATCCTCCTAATCTGACCCCAAGTGACAGGCTCTGAAGGAGGCCGCCCATCCCTGCCCACAGGCCTCACGTGGCAGGGATGTGACTGAGCTCTAGGACACAGACACAGACGGGCACACGCCAAGCACACATGCCACCAGACGCCACACCGTCGGGCCCCCGCCGCAGAGGAAGGGAGGCGGGCCCGAGTTACCTGTCTGCGCCATGTATAGCCCAGGCTCATCTGCAGACCTTGGCCACTGGGTTTTCACCTTCGGTTCCTCTTCCGGCTCCTCACCTGGAACACGGAGGTGGTGGCGGGGGCTCAGCAAAGGCCAGCTCTGTCCTGCCACAGTGGCGCAGAGAGGGCGGCCTTGCTCTCCCTCAGGCCGAGGGTCTGGAACCAACTGCAGGTGATGCTGAGTGAGCATCAAGTCCTTGCCCCTCCCCCACCACCATCATTTCACAGATAAGGAAACTGAGGCTCAGAAGGCCACACGGGACTCGCCCACAGCCTTACAACCGTCTTCTCCTCCTCTTGCCTCAGCTGGACTGAGGAAGACTGGAGAGGAGTGGCTGCTCACATCGACGGGCTCCGGGAGGCTTCTGGGCCATGGGCTACCCATACCTAGCTCCTCCAATCCTCCTCTGGGAGGCAGGGACCACCGTCTCTGTTTAAAGATGAGGACACTGAGGACCAGAGAGGGGAAGTGACTTGTCCAAGAGCACACAGCCTGGTAAGCCTGAGGCCCAGGCTCTTTCCCCTCACGGGACTGACTCCTCAGGCTGACAAACAGACCACCCCCCACGCCTGCCTCTGGGACGTGATTCATGCCAAGCCAGGGCCTGAGTGTCAGGCCCGGATTCTGCTCCCCATGCATCACTGGACTGTGACCTAGAGGCCCAGGTCAGAACGCTACTCCTCTGAGACCCCAGGACCTCGGGCAGGTGCCTACAACCTCGCAGACCCTCCTCCCCACTGCTCCTGTGGCTGGGAGAGCAGCAGGTGTTCCCGGAGGCCGCTGCTGCCTCAGCCTCAGCCTCAGCAGGCTCTCAGCTGACCACCCTGATTTATGTGTCTGGTCTAGGCCTTGGAAGCACCACCAGTGCTGGAGGAGGGGCTGGGAGCTCCCCTTCTCCAAAGCTGGCCCCTCCTGCTCAGACATGAGCTCATCCAGGCCCTCTCCCACGGGCTAGGGAGCACGGATGGGGGCTGACATGAGCACAGAGGGGCAAGACCCAGCCCATGTAGGGGCTGCTGGGCAGGTGGGAACAGCACTGGGGACAGGACTCAGCCCATGCTGTCCCCGGACTAGAAGGTACTGCTGGCCCCCAGCCCCAGGACCTCTTCTATATCTGAAAGCCAGGTCAGCACCAAGCAGGCACGGTGTTTGAAGGAACCCAAGAGGGCTATGCTCTTTCTGCCCCCTGCGGCCCAGTCCGGGCTCTGCGTCCGAGAGAAAGCTCTATCCAACCAGGCGCCAAGAGGGCCACCTTGAGCAAACCTGCTGGGCAGGGGGCCCTGAAGTGCCACTCAGCCCAGCTTCTGGTCTCATGAACTCCAGGGCCCCTCGCTCCATTTCAGCCACTAGCCGCAGAACTCAATCTACATCCTCCCCAAAACTTCTCCACCAGCTCAGGGCAACTGGAGTCGTGCCCCATGTCCCAACTGGGTCACAGACAGTGATCAGCTGTGTGACCTTGGGCAAGTGTTTGCTTCTCTGTTTTCCCCTCTGTAGAACAGTACTCGGAACACCCCCTCCCTTGAGGGCTGACTTGAGGACTCCCTGGGAGGGGGGCCATGAAGCCCTTGGCACCCTGCTTGGCATGTGGTGAATGCTCCAGAAGGCAGGACCCATCTGGCTTATTTTTACCACCTCCCCCTCCCCTCACAACCTGCACCTCTTCCGCACCCTCCAGCCCCCTCCCCGGGGCCTCCTCCCTTCAAATGGCATCTGCAACCCCTCCCGGCCTCACTTTGGGCCCTGCCTCCAGCAGGACCACAGAAAAGGTGCTCATGCCAAGCTTGCCCATTCCTGAATCCCTTCACCCAGCCCTTCCACCACGCCCGCTCAGCCAGTCCCCAGCCCTGGAGCCTTGTGACAAGCCGCCTTCTCCACGCCCACCCCCAGGCTGCTGAAGAAATCCACAGCTGTGCCAATTGGCACCCGGACAGATTCAGGGCTGCATATCCGCTGGGCGCCTGGGGCTTCTCAGCAGCACTCCCTGGCTCCCCGCCTTCCCCATTCCCCACCTTCTCTGTGCCAGACCTTGACCTCTCTCCTTGAGCTCATCTCTGCTCCCTGGCTCTCTGCAAGGAGCTCCTTTACAGAGAAAGCAAACGCTGTGACATAGGAGGCCCCCCAACCCTCGCCCCTGACTTCTTGCCCCAGACATCCAACTCCCAAATTCCCTGCAGTCCCTCTTACAAAGGCCAGCCCCCCACCCACCTGCCCACCCTGGCCCTGCTTCTCCCCCTCCCACCTTCTAGGAGGGCTCCATCCATTACCCTCTGGCTCAGCATTTGGTCAGCATGGTCTTCCCATGGCCACCCAAGAATGGACCTCCATTCTGGGGGGAGCCCTCCTTCCTCCCCCAGCTGCTGTCCCCCCGGCTCCTCCTCCCCATCAATAAGTGTTCCACAGCTGGCATCTAGTTTCTCACCTGCCACTCACATCCTGGCTCAAATGTCACCTCGCCTGGTAATCCACTGCAGTCTGGCTTCTGACCACATCTTTCTGCTGAAACTGTTCTTGACAAAGTCATCAGCGCCCTCCTTATTGCTAAATCCTGTGGCCGCTTGCAGCTTCGTCCCACTTGACCCCTCAGCAGCACGGGGTCCTGTTGACTCTTCCTGCCTTGAAACACTCCTCTCCCCGACTCTCCTGGTTTCCTCCTACCTGTCTGGCTCCTCCATCCCAGTCTCCTTGACTGCTCTGTCTTCCTGCTGCTTCCCACATCGGGCAGCTATGCTTTGTCAGGTTTCCACTGCACCGCCCCCCTGTCCCCCCTACCCCCAGGTTTAATTCAGCCCCTCTGAATGGCTGCTCCCGAAGCATTACCCACAGCACCCCCATGCTGGGCTTCGCTCCTCTGTAGCCTCCTGCCTTCTGAACAGGTCTCCCGATGAGGGGCCCTCAAAGTCAGCCCGTCCAAAATGGGACCACCATTTCTTCTCAAATCTCTACCTGCTTGTTTCCCACCTTTTTCACCTCAAGAACGTCTACCTGATTTTCAAAATCCAGCTCACGGGGCTTCTCATTTATGAAGTCTTCCTCATCCTCCACCCCCCAGGCAGAGTCAGCTGTCCCCTCCTCTGTGCGCCCTGTCGCCACAGAGGATTCCACCTTCTGACCGTCTGAACCTCCCTGGGCTCGTGGGCCCTTTGGAAGAAGGCCGTGGAAGCCATCTCCCTGAGCACAGAGAACACTGGCCCTGGATCCGGTCCAGAGGCATACCAATAAACGCCAACTAACACGCCGCTCCTAGCTCCCCCCCCCCACCTCATGGGGGTCACCGGAAATGGTCCCTTGTAAATCTTGAGGATCAGCTCCGCCCAGCAGTCCTCCACCTAGACCAGGCCCCATCCTGACACCCATGTCCTAGTAAACATTCTGCAGACGCTGCCCAACCTATCACAAATCCAGCTGGGAATGCTTTCATCTAGCTCCTGCCTGCATCTAGACCCTCACTGTGTCTGTGGCAAACCCCAGCCGTCAGCCTGGCATCCAGGAGGGCCAGCAAACCCGGACGTGATGAGAGCCGTCTGACCTGCTCGCCGCGGACCCCCACCTCTTCCCGTGGTCTCCACGGCCTCTACAAACTGTGCACCAACCCTTTGCTGGCCAGCCCCAAGACGGAACCAGAGGTGATGTCAGTGGTTTCTAGAATCGATCCGATTTGAAAATCAGAACGTGTCACAGGCCCAGCTCTTGAGTCCCTCTCCAGGCCTCTTGGGCTGGACCAGAGACGGGGGGTGGGGACAAGCCCAAGGCCACGGGGCCAACACTGACCGCCCCCCCTTCCATTCCCACCCCACTTCCCTCAGAAGGTAAGCCAGCAATTCATGTCCCCCACAGATGAAAGGCAGTTCTGCCTGAAGGGGAGGAACACAGGTAAGACCAGAGTAGTTACCCACTGAAACCACGTTTATTCAGCATATAGCATGTGCAGGCCCCAGCTGGCTCGGGGCCCACCACTGGGGGAGTCTAAGAGGCAGCTGAGCCAACAGGACAAGAGCGGGTTCTGGAGGGGGTGTGGGCACCCCCAGAACTTCCAAGTGTCTTGTCCAGGGAGCAGCACGAGCTTGGAGGACCCAGGGCTTGGATGCTCACAGTCCTGCAATCTATCGCCTTTTTCACCTGGGAGCCCGCCCTGGGTGGGACAGACCTACTGCCTGGAACCCGCTTCCCTGCTCAAGCCCTGCCGACCTCCTAACTGTTCTGTTTTGTTTTGAATAAGGTAACATTTACTACACAAGCCCTACTTGCCAGTCACCGTGCACCCTACCCCGCCTCATCTCATCCTCATGAGGATGGGCTCTCCCATGTTACTAATGAGGACAGCGGCTCCGAGGTCGCATGCCCGAGAGAGGCTGAGTGACATTCGAACCCAGGCCTGCCTGACTCCTCCGGAGGCCACGCTCTTCCTACTGAACTGCGCGGCTCTAACAAATGCAGTCCAACTTGGACCTCCTCAGAGACACCTTTCTTAATTCCATGGGACCTCGAGTCATTTCCGCCCACCTGCTCGCCATCCCCCCCCCCAAGCCCCTCACACCGGCTGTTATCCTGTTCTAACACCACCTTCTAATCGTTCCTTTGCATATCCACTCCCCACTCCCCACCGGAGAGCCTGATTCTCTTCTGTAGCCTCCAAAGTGATCCTCTGAGAGCCCAGCTCAAACCACACACACTCCCCCTCTCCTGCTGAGGAACCTTTGGTGGCTCCCCACAGCTACCAGTGTAAACCTCAGAGCCCAGCATGCGCTGGCCCCTGCTGACCTGTGCAGTCCTGTTTTCCTCTCCCCACCAGGCAGCCAAGCACACTGCAAGGTCATGTGGGCCAGTGAGAAGGACGTAGCTTTAAGAGCCAGACAGATGCAGATTTGATTCCCAATTCCACCAGTCTTGCTGTGTGCCCTTGGGCAAGTGGCCTCACCTCTCTGAGCTTAAACATCTCCAACTGAAAATAGAAATGATACATCCTACCACAGGTTCAGAATTAAATGAAACAAGAGATATGGACTGCCCAAATACAATAAGCTCTCCATGGAAAGGGAATGCCACCTCCTTCTTGTTATCTACATGCTTTCCTCTCTGCAATTGGTGTTTCCTCCCCTTGGAATGCCCCTCCTCCACCTCAATCTGCCAAAATCTTCTACATGTTAAATGTTGCCTCCTCCAGGAAGCCATCCTAGGCTGACCACACAGGAGTTTGGCTATGCTGGTCCCTTCTGTGGCTGAGACCCTAGGCTGCCGCTCTCTGCAGCTGTGAGTATTCTGGGCTCGTCCCTCTTGTGGCCACTATGGGAGGGTCTCAATCTCCCTTGCTCCTCTTGCACAGAGGGCTTAGCTGCGAACAGCTAGACAGAAGACAGGCATTCAGCAAACACGGGCCAGATATCCCTGAGCATTCCCCTACCCCAGTCATACAGGAGCCACTCTTGTTCCACGCCCCACCCCGCCGGCACTGGCAGATAGGGTGGGCTCAGGCTCTCTGCCATTTGAGCAGACTACAGACACCTGCTACACCATGCTCTGCAGACCCTGCCCCCAAACCCCACACAGTGCAGCCCCCTCAGCCTCCTTTGTCATGAATGTGTTAAAAATAACCACAATAATCATCACTTCCACGGGGAGAGCAGTGCGATTTACAAAGCAGTCCTCCCTCCCAGGGCTCTCTACATCCTCCCTGAGGTTGGCCCCGGGGCCCTGAGTAGGCACCAACAGATCCCCTTGAAACAGCTCTGTCATGTCTCTCCATGGCTTCCCACCCCCAGCAGTGCCTCAGACCCCACGGGGAGGGGGTACCGGGAGATGGCTTTGAAAACCCCAAGCTCTACCTCTGCAGTCCAATGCAACTGGGTATCCCCATGAGAGCAGATGCCCAGCCAAAATGCCAGTTCCCCGCTGAAGACTTCCTCCCCCAAGCTGCTGGCCTATCTACCCAGCCTCCCAACAGAGTGAGCTGGGGGCCCTGCCACCTCCCCCACGTGGCCAGGAGCTCCTGGAGAGCAGGGACCTCACCTGACTCATCCGACCTCATCTGGCCTCCCCCACGACACCCAACTTCTTGCTGCCTTAAGGCCCTCGGCCAATGGTGGCAGGGTCCCAGAGCCTTGACCCCATCTCCCACCACTGGGGCTACTGCCCAGTAACGCCAGTCCACTAGACCTCCCTGTACCGACATGCTCACACTTCCATGTCCTTGCGTGGGCTGCTCCCTCCTACAGGGTTGCCCAAAGCATGCGGTAGGAAATGACTTGGGGTGGCTCACAAACGTGCCATTAAACAACCCTGGATCATGGACTGAGGCAGTTCCCCCTTCCAGGTCTCTTTTTTAATTAGGGTGACTTCCTGCCAATCTATCTGCCTGCGGTGGTCTAGTTTGTGCCTTCCCTGATGCAAGTAATAGGACCCCTTCCCCTGCTTTAAAACCTCACAAATGTCCCAGTTTAGATGATAAATTATATGGCTGCTTTACTTTTAATCCTTTCAAATGCATGCAAGATAAAGTCTCTGGGGGCGCCTGGGTGGTTCAGTCATTAAGCGTCTGCCTTTGGCTCAGGTCATGATCCCAGGGTCCTGGGATCGAGCCCCGCATCGGGCTCCCTGCTCAGCCAGGAGCCTGCTTCTTCCTCTCCCACTCCCCCACTTGTGTTCCCTCTCTAGCTGTCTCTCTCTCTGTCAAATAAATAAATAAAATCTTAAAAAAAAAAGATAAAGTCTCTGTGCAGTCCGAGCCTTCAACACGTCCCCAGCACATGCTCATTTCTCTTTCTAACAAATCGAGAGGAGAGACGAGCAGCTAGTGAGAATTTACTACTGTCACTTTGTTTTCACTATGGTTGTCTCTTCTGTTATCCTCTACTTCAAATAAGTGATACTCCTTTCCCATTTATGATGTGAAATTTCTTCCTAATATATTAAATTTTAAAAGCAATTCAATTAAAAAATATTTCACGGGCCAGTGAACTCCTATTCACTCCTCAAAACTCAACTCAGAATCACCTCCTTTAGACGGCCTTCCCACCCCTTTGTGGTTGAATCCCTCACTCTTCCTGCTCCCCTGACATCTAGCCCATGTACATCATACCTACTGCACTAAATTAGGACAACATGCAGTGATTTATTAGGGATTTACCATGTGCCAGGGACTGTGCTAAGCACTGACCCACAGTCTCTTGCTTAATTACTCTGTGAATAGCTCTACTAGCCCCATTTTACAGGTGATAAAATGGAGGTGAAGAAACTTGCCCACAGTCACACAGCTAGTCAGTAGTGGGGTTGGGAACTGAACCCGGGGGGGGCGACTTCGGCCTGTGGCCTTGACCTTGAAAGCCGTACACTAGTGGTCACGCTCCCCCATCAGAGGGCAGGAGGTGTGTCTGGTTCACCTCGGATCTCATTCACTCAGAGCCGACCCAAGGCCTGGCACAAACTCCACCCTGATAGAGACATGAAGATGTGCGTGATGGATGGGCTGCGACTGGGCCCCTGCTGCGATGTCTCAGGAATCTGGGCCCCCCTCCCCATCCTGTGACAGAGCACACAGAGCTCCAGCAGCACAGATTGGGGCTGGAAGGTTCTTCTAGGAAATGTACAGCCTTGCTAGGTCTCCCTGCCCTCCTGCTCCCGCCCTGAGAGAGGCCCGGCCTCCCCAGTGTCTGAGCCCCAAACAAGCAGGTAAGGCTGCACTTCCTGCCACCAGATGAGGCTGGCCAGAAGAGGACAGCAGGGCCTGAGCGCTGGGAGGAGAAGGACCAATCGAGGACTGGGTTGGGCAGGTAGAAGTAGCTTCCCAGAGGAAACAGGGCTTGAACAGCGCTGGGAAGAATGGGGAAGATCTGGATAACCAAGGGCAAAGGGCATTCCAGGTGAGGGAAACATCCCAAGCAAAGGCAGGGAGTCCAGAAAGCAGGGGCTCGGGGAGCCAGTGAGGAGCCCCAGTCAAGGGCAGGACAGATTTGGAGTGAAGGCTGAATAGCAGGGGGCAGCAGGGTCTGGGGTGGGGCTGGAAGGCCAGGCTCAAGAGTCTGGGCCATGATGGGGAGTCTGGTGGTTGGATCAGGGAAGTGATGCACAGATGACGGGAGGTCCTGAGGCCCCCAGGGGCAGCCCCCTTGTCCAAGTCACCCAGCAGCAGTGGCAGAGTGGGGATTTGAACTCTTGCCTCAGGAATGGAGCCTGGATGATGGGGAGGTGGGTGATCAGCAACTGGCCAAGGATGGGACAGTGGCTCTGGGGAGGGCAGGGCGTGTGGGAGAGGAGGGGGAGGGCTGCCAGAGCAAAAGACCCCTTCTCCCAGGTATCACTCGGCACAGCCAACACCCCTGGCCAGGGCCTCATCAGGTCTCAGGGTCTATGGGCAGGAACTGCAGGGTGACAGCTCTACCTCTTCCCGCCGATTCCTGCCCCGGCCTCAGCCGGCATCCACCGAGCTCCTTCCTGCCTGCCTTCCCTTTCTTCCTCTCTCCCCACTTAACAGATTGCGGCAGCAAGATGGCACAAATTTATGGCTCAACTCACCAAAAATAACAAGAGATCTATCAAAGGCAGTTTGCGTGAAATTAACAGGCGCCCGTGCCCTCTTGTCAAACGCACTCGGCTCTGAGGCGGGCCCGGGCACTGCACTCCGGCGCGGCCCACCAGCTCCCGGCCTCATGGCTCTCCCAGTAGCAACCCAGCCCCACTCCACCTGGCCAGGCCACTGACTCTACTCCGGGTGTCCCAGGGAAGGGGAGCACAACTCCCCTGCTGCAGTACCTAGCAGAGGGGCTGGGACAAGGGTCCTCCTCTTCCTGCTCACCACCAATCTTGTCCTCCATCTGGCAGTTCCATGTGTGAGCCGGTTCTCCCGTGGCTGGTACCTGTGTCCAGCCGGCCCAGTGGGCCGGGGGCGGCGCTGCCACCAGGCACAAAGTGCCCTGAGCCCTGATGATGCCCTGGCCCTCAGACGTCCCCTGCCACATGGAACGAACTGAGCCCTATGTCCATTGTCTCTTGCCCCTAAGAGATTGGGCAGAAGGGAGGAGATGGCAGAGAGGAAAAGTCTCTTGCCTGCCAGGGGAGAGGAAGTCTGGGCAGCAGTGTGCTGTGCAAGCCCACTTAGGAAGACGATGTCACCTCACCCCCTGCAACTCCCCATAAGGGCCCTCCCTGCAGGCAACCCCCACGAACAGCCTGAAAACAGGCCAAGCAGGACAAGGGGCGTGAGCTGAGGTCAGGCGTGGAACAGCTGGGAGCCTAGGGCTCCCTGCTCAGAGATGATACCAGGCCTCATGCCCAGGGACAGGCAGCATCCAATCTCCACCCATCCCCAGTCTCAGAGGCCCCTGCAGAGGCTGTGATGATGATGGGGACCATGGTGGCCTTCCCATCACTAGCCCTCTCTGACCCCCAAAGACACCCCAACTACCAACCAACTCCTGCTTCCGGCTTCCACCAAGCCCAGCTGGCTGCTCCTGGCTCTGTGCTCCACATGGCAGCCTGCCCAGATGTGCCCGCCCATGAGGGTAAAGCATTGCTCCATCCACTGCGGACCACTGGGCCAAGGGACCACAGGGAAAGCCAGACAAAAGAGGCTGCCCTCTGCTGAGCACGATGGGGGAGGCCCCCACAGAGTGATAGGCAGTGACCACCAGGCAGGAAGAACCATAAACCTCCTGATATACGCCTGGCGCTCTCCGCCGATGTTCGACAAAGAAGCGAAATTCAATTTCTTCCTGCAGGCACTAAATCCCAGGCCGGCCTCCAAGGCCCATAACCTGCCCACGGCCTGCTGTCACTCGGACGGCTTCATCGACCAATGTTAAAGGCCAAGCTGGCCAGGGGGAGAGGCCAGAGCAAGGCCACTGGGCACTCGCCATGGACAGGCATGGTGCCAGATGTCTCCTGGGGGAGGCTGAAAGCCCCCTCCACACTGCATTGGGAGAGGCTGCTGTCATGATAACTAGCCCCTCTAATTAATTCAGAGATATCTCCCCGTTTTACAGATGAAGAAACTGATGCCAAAAAATGGGATCCGCTGAAGGGAACAGTCAAAGGCAGTGCCCAACTCCAGGGCTCTGGCCTCCAAAGCAGGGGCGGGGACAGGTCATACTCCAACGCTCCTAGTGGCCCTCACACAAGACCCCTTGCCTCCCTGTAAATACTCTCAGGCAGACCTAGATGCCTCTTCTGACTTCCAGCCCTGCATGACATCCTCATGATGGTAGGCCAGGACCTGTTACCCCAAATGGGGAAACCGAGGCCCGGAGAGGGAAGGGAACTCCCTTTTAGTACCAGAGCTGGGGACCGGAACCCAGACCTGCCTACCCCCCACCCACTCCCTGCCAGGCCCCCTGGCCAGTCTCGGGCCCGGCACTGTGCGGCAGGCACATGAGATCCAGATGAGGGGCTAGGGGCCTTGAAGCTGCAGGAAGGAGGGCTGGCAGAAGGTGGCTATGGCGAGGGAGGTGGGGTGGGAGCAAGAGCATGTAGGACTCAGGGCTCGCAGAGCTTTTGCCCAGTCAGCAGGAAGCTCTAGCTGCTGGCAGCCTCGGTCCCAGAAGACATGGGCCCAGAAGGGGAGAGAGGGGATGCTGGGAGCTGAGCCAGCCCAGCCCTCCAAGGCAGCCTTGAAGCCCAGGCCTCTTCACCTGGGCACCACCCTCTGCCCTGACCCTGGGGCCACTGCCAAAAATCACTGACCTGGTCCCTGCTCCCTGCCTACTCTCCAGCCTCCAGGCAAACTTGTCAACTTGCAGTGCCAGGACCTGCCACGGTCACTCCCAGCTTGGGGCCTTTGTTCGCACTGCTCCCTCTGCCCAGAATGCCTTCCCCGCTTCTTTGGCTTCGCTGGCTTCCACTTGTCCTTCAGATCTCTGCTCCTGTATCACTTCCTTCAGGAAGCCTTCCTTGATTGCCCAGTGTGGGGAGTCCTCTCCCTGGGTTCACCACACCGCATTGGCCGATCTCTGCCCCCCCCATTCACCCACCTAGACTGCAAACTCTTCGAGAGTGAGGTTTAACCCAAATCCATTTCAGGGAACCCCAACATCGGGACAAGGACAGACACAGAGGGGACACGGGTGAAGGACCATACGAATGGCCTGGGGATCTGCCAAGACGGGCCCCAGAGGGCCCCCTGGGCACACCCAACCCCACCAGGGCCCTGCTCAGACTCACCATATCTCATCTCGGTCGTGAACAGGTCATTGCTGCTCCCTGAATGCAAATCGGCCTCAGCGGGTGGGGCCGGGCCCCCGGGCACCAGGGCATTGGACAGAGTGTGGGCAGCCGGAGGGCCTGGAGGCGTGGTGGTGGTGGCGGGACCAGCCCCCGCCTCCCCGGGGCAGCTGCAGCCCGGCTGGGCGAAGCCACAGGCCCGGCCGGCGGCGTGGCCGCACTCCTCACTCCAGCGGCAGAGCACGCCGCAGGTGAACTGGCTGGAGTTGTTGTTGTTGATGAGCAAGACCTCAACGAAGCGGAAGGCCAGGGCGGCAGGCGCCAGCAGGCGCGGGGCCTCTGAGGGCTCTGCCGACAGGCACAGCTGCACGAAGTTCTTGTCGAAGTGCAGGAAGGTAAAGGGGCCCGAGCCGCTGCACAGTTCCAGCCCCGCTGCGGCCTCCTCCTCCTCCTCTGGCCACCCCGCCTCTGCCTCCGCCCCGGCCACCGCCTCCTCTGGGCTAGGCCGCAGGCAGGTAAAGTTGACCAGGTAGTGGTCCAGGGGCAGCAGACGGGGGGCAAAGTGAGTGCACACCTGCTCCTGGCGGTTGAAGCGCAGGTAGAGGGAGTACTTGGTGGGGTCAGGGTTCTCCAGGGTCCAGGAGCAGCCCGAGGCGATGGTGGGAAAGAGGTCCTGCAGTGAGAAGGCCCCGTAGAGCACGCCCGAGGCCAGGGCGGAGCAGGCGCTGGGGGCGGGGTCGAAGGCGGCGGCCAGGCGCAGGGACAGAATCACAGATAGTAAGAGGGGACAGGCTGGGGTCATCCTATGTCCCTTGCCCTGTGGAGAGAGACGGCGGTCAGTGGTCCCAGGCACTACCAGCATGAGCTCTCAGTCTCCCGCGGCCTCCTCGCTGCCAGGGGTGGGCCTCTCGGGGAAGACTTTGAAGTCACCCACCTCCATCTGTGTGATCTTAGACAGGGGACTCGACTGCTTAGAGCTTCAGTCTCCTTACCTGTAAAGTGTAGGCACGTGGGAGAGTGCCTGACTCTGGAAGCCCTTAAGAAACATCTGTTGTTGTCTCTGTCACCCTGTGATTCCTCGGTCAGTCCCACCAGCCAAAGGCACCCGGCCTGACACTTGGATCTAGCCCCATCCCCACCACCCAACTGGAATTCTCCAGAACCCTTGCTCTCAGTCGCAGTGTATCGTGATCAGCTGTGAGGCATGTCACGCGTAATCCAGCGGTAATTGTCAAAGGAGCAATGTTTGACAACGATTTGCTTTTTTATAAATCAGAGCAATTCAAGGTTATTCCCGGAACAATGTCATTCTCACTCGCCTGCTTTTACTGAGTGGGCGAGAAAGGGGAGGAGTTACGACCGGTGTGCCAGGGGCTGCGCACAACCTGAGCCATGCCCCTGGGGGGCATCGCAAGTGTGAATGTCATGAGTACCGCTGTGGTGGATTTCGTGGTGGATTTCCTGGTGGAAACAACAGGGCGAGGCACCTGCAAAATGGGTGCAGTATTCCCCTTAACCCCTCTTCCCTTCCTACCATGGGGTTATCGTCCAAGGCCTGGCTCAGGGCCCGCTACCCCAGTAAGGCCACCAAGCTATCGCCCAGCTCGCAGCTCCCGCAGCCCCTGCCTGCAAGTCCATAGCCCCAGTCAGCACCTCTATCCCCTGTTGTCTCCCCTGAGTTCATTCATCTCAGGAGTCTTCAAGCTCCTAGGAGTGGAGACCGGGGTTCACTGATTTCTCCCTCCCCGCCAAGTGCCGCACTGAGCCGAACCCCCAGCATGTGCTCCAGGTGTGGGCAGGCAACCAGGGCTCAGGCCATACCGTGACAGACGCGCAGGGCGGTCAGGCCCGAGTGGACAAAACCTAGCGGGCAGGGCACCTGCAGGTACCCTCCCACCCACCGGGCCAGGCCAGAGCCACTACCCACAGCCTGCACAGCCTCCACCCTAGCTGTCCAGAAAACAGAGCCTGGCACCTGGGCTGGCTCCGTCCTGCTTCCAGCCCTGCGCCCGAGGTGATCCCCATTGCCTCCCTCCTCCGTGCCGGCAGCATAGCTCACAGAATTGGATGGGCCCCTAGAGCCTGGTTGCTCCACATTAGAGGAGAAAAGATGAGGCCCCAAAAGGGGAGGCGACCTGCTCAAGATCACACAAGAGTGATCCAGCTGGGACTGGAAGCCGGGACCCGAAGCCCCAGCCCGGGGTGCCCTCTCATCCACCAACAGCCTCTTGCTCCGCGTCCCCTTCCTTGCCCAGGCTTCAGGCCTGATGGACAAGCCATTAGCCCTGGGAACTGAGTCACAAACAGGATAATTCACAGATGTGGCCAGATGTTCCCAAGACCCAGAGGCTCCCCAGGCACAGATTTCCCCTTGGCTCTTTAGGAGCCTCAACAGTGACTGGAGGGGTGAGGGGGGGAGGGCAGGAATTAGAACCCCAGAATTCCAATCCCTGCGCAGCATCCGTGGAACTCCTCACTGCCCCAGATCCCGCAATTGCCCCTCCCCAGCCATGGGATAAAGGGGGCATAGGGGGACAAGCTCAAGGCAGGCTCATTTCCTGGGGAGGAGCCACCCCAGCCTCCTCCAAAGGCCCGCGTGGAGTTACTGGGCAGATGTCAGAACAGGTTGTGTCTCCACTCCTCCCGCCAGAACTGAAAAAGGGACACAAGAGCCCTGGCCTTCCCTGCCCCACATCATGCGTGTCCCAAACTCTCCAGCCCGCCCAGCCTGCTGCAGCACCAGCGAAGCCGGGAGCTGATGATGAGTGACATCCAATCCCCCCGCTGCCCCCAATTATTTTTAAGCAGGCTGCAAAATTCAGGCCATAGCTGCAGCTCAGCAGAGGGGAGGTGGGGGCTCATTATAACTGGCCTCACCTCCCCCACTTAGAGCAGGGTGCGGAATCTACACACACACACACACACACACACACAGAAGCTGGAACACTGCTATGCCGTGCAGACATGCACACAAAAGCACGTATGCACAGACACATGAAAAGACAGGTGTTCCCAGGCATTCTACATGTGAACAGACACATACGCACACAGATCAGTGAAGCCACAGATGCGTGAATTCATACGCACACCAGGGTACAGGCACTCACATGTACAAGGTGTAAAGAGCCAGCCACTTGTACACTTGTACAGAGAGGCAAATGTACTCTCTCGTGTGAACACACACACAGGTAGCTGGCTGTTTGAGGCTTAGCACATGCCAGCTAAGTGTCAGGCAGGATCTGACTTGCTGCTCCTTCCTTTGTTCTTGAAGCTGGGGACTCAGACCTCCCCCCCCAATCCCACCTCCTGGTCCTCAGCTGCTCCCTCCTCCATAGCCCCGACCCATCAAGAAGTGTTAGGTCCAGACCCTCAGAGACACAGCCTGGCTTCTGCACAACCCAGCCACCTCGAAACCCTGCCCAAGCCCCCTCCTCCAATCAGTCTCCTTCAGACACCCCCTTCACACCAATTCTGGAATTTCACGCTGCATCTGTATGACCCTCGTGGTTCCTGTGGTGACATAAGACCTCTGGGGCCCTTTATTTTAATATCCTTCTCCATCCATAAAATAAGGCAAACAGCACAATTCCAAGCTAAGTCAGAGAGAGCCTGTCCTGGGAGGGGACCTGGAAGGATCCTTACCTCACAGGCTGCGCCGGTGGCTATTAGCCATGATCCCCCCTCCCTGAGCCTCAGTTTCCCCCTCTGTGGAATGGAGACCACCTTCTCATTCAACCTCCCAGTGAGTTCTCGGCACAGAGCCTGGCCCAGGCAGAGCACTCACACGGTCCCTTCGCCTTCTCCCCTCTGCCTGGGAACCTCACAGACTCTCCCTGCTTCCCTGCTGAGGTCCACCGCTCTCTCTGGGAAGGCGCTTTGGGCTGAACCAAGGAAATGGCTTTGCCACCTCCAAGCCCAGTAAGATCACAAACGTGCCCAAGAGCTGGAGAGGACAGGTATGGAGCTCAGCTCTGAGGAAGAACTTCCTGGGTCAGGAGGTTAATGGCGAGGATAATCAAAAGGCCTCCTCCCTCAGGACTTCAGCGGGCTGAGATGTGTGAGCTGCCGGGGAGGGGGGGGGGTGGACACGGGACCTCCCCCGCAT
Organism: Neomonachus schauinslandi; assembly: GCF_002201575.2. Taxonomy (NCBI): domain Eukaryota; kingdom Metazoa; phylum Chordata; class Mammalia; order Carnivora; family Phocidae; genus Neomonachus; species Neomonachus schauinslandi. The sequence continues at coordinate 23,553,371 of NC_058406.1, forward strand.
GCCTGCCGCCCGCCCGCCCGCAGACCTGAGAATCCCACCCTCTGCCCAAGCACACTGAGACCCCACAGGCCCGCCCGGCCTCGGGCTTCCCCTTCTGCCCCAGTGAGGGAATCGGAGGCTTTCGCAGCAGCTGGCAGGGACAAGAGCGGGGACGGGGGGCACCTCAGGGCAAGGGCTGGGTCTCCGGGATCCCCGGAATCGAGCCCCTTGCGCCCTGTGGGCTGGGAGCAGCGGCGCTGGGTGGCGGAGCGCCGGGAGCCCCGGCCGCGGGCGGGGGAGGGGCGGCGGGGGGGGAGGGGCGCGGCGGTGCGTACCGCGGTCGCGTTTATCCACCTGGCAGCTCCAATTCGCCGGCCCGTCACTCACCCTCCGCCTCCCGGGCGCTCACTGCGGGGCCGAGCCCAGGCCGCCACGCGGGCGGGGACCCCCCCACTCGGAGCCTTCGGGTCCCGTGCCCATGCACTGGCCGGGTGGCAGGGTCCTCAAGGACCCCTCTCCGGGAGCTCTGGTACCCAGGAGGGCGCACACCTCCATCCAGCTTCTGGAGCTGGTGGGCAGGACCGAGGGGAGGGGCTCCCCCGAGTGCGGCCCCGCCTTCTCCACCCGGCCAAGAAGGCCGCTCCTCCTCTAGCTCAGGGGTCTTTCGGTCCCGGGAGGGGCCCTCCCGCCCACCGCGGGGGAGGGAGACGGGGGGCGGGCCCGCGAGGGGAGGGGGCGGTGACTCAGCCGCCCTCCGTCCGCCTCCCCGGAACTTTGCAGCAGCTGGAGCCGCCGTTGCTACAGGAACCGAAAGCTTTTGTTCCCCAATGTCAGGGCTGCCCGGGCAGACTGGAGGCTGGGAGGCTGCCACTCCCCGGTGGGACCCAGGCCCAGCCACACTGCCCAGAGGGCTTCCTGCAGCAGAACGCCACGGATTCGAGCCGCCTTTCTCCCCCTTACCCGCCCTTCACCAAGCCACTCCCGGCAAAGCCAGGTTTCTTCAAACTCTTGGGGCCCTCAGACCGGGTCGCCCCCTAACTCTGACCTGGAGCACTAACTGTCCTGGAAAGTTCCTGATGGCGTCTGACCCCCTGGGGAGAGGTAAGAGGTTCCTCTGAGCACCATGTGCTCCTCTGGTGCTGATTTCCCACGTGGGCCCCCCTAACAGGCAAGCCTACCTTTGGGAACCTTGACTTGGGTTTCTTCCCTGCATTTATCCTACCTCCCCTACTTGAACCAGGACCTCAGAGACCTTGGCCTGGCTTTCACTGATGCCCCTCTGGCCAGAGCTGATCCCAGAGCAGTCCAGCAGATCCAGAGCACCCAGATGGTGAAGGATGGGTGAGGGAGGGGAGAGGCTGGCAGTCACAGGCTCCGTGGACCCACTCTGGGAGCTGGGTGGTTTCTGGCTTTATTATCCTGGGGGTTAGAGTGAAGTCACTAGAACCTGTTCTGCACTTCTCCTCTGGGAATAGGAGTAGTGTGGAGAGGGGCCTGACCTTGGCCTTGAAGACAGCCCAATAAACCAATCATTGTTGAGCATTACTAGGTGCCAGACACTCTGTACAATCTAATTTCATTCTCGCAGCAACTATATGAAGCACTTATCACTGACCCATATTATAGAGGGCCAAATGAAGCTCAGAAAGGTTATGTAGCCTGCCTAGGTCACACAGCTTTTGAACCCAGGTCACCTGGCCAAAAGCTGAGTTACTAACTACTTACTCAGCTCCATTACCTGGGCGTTGGGAGGGAGAGAAGAGTGCAGAGACCATCTGAGACCTCATTTTGAGTTACAGAAATGCCTACCACATACACAACCACCCCAGGCTAGACCTCTCCCTTCTGAAGAGTGATGGGGGAGAGGGGGAGCCGAAGAGGGGAGCAGAGAAGGGAAGAGGAGGGGGGAAATCTGTCAGTCTCAGTCCAGGGAAGACCCTCCCTTAAGCCTCCCACCACCACCATCAGGACATACCCCATCCAGAGTCCACATTGACCCCTATGGCAGCAAGGGGGACACTCCCCAGGTGCCTGCGCTGTCCCAGGGCCAGGTGGACTCCCCCGCCTATGCCATGCCCAAACCAGACTGAGCCCACCTTTGCCCCCACCCACCACCTAGTGGGGATTGCCATGGGGTAGACAGAGGCTCCCTGGGGACACCTGCCCAAGCCCAAACAAGCCCATCCAGACCATCTCAAATCCAGGGGCCAATCCTGCTGGTCTGTCCCTGATAGCTCAAAGGGCTCCTGAATCCCTGCTGGGATGAGCCCTCCACCCCACCCCACCCCACCCTGCCCCCAGAGCATGGGGTCTGACAACCAGAACTGTTCCCGCACGGCTAGCAGGAGGGGGCATCCGGCCTCGCCCGCCAACCTCCTCTTCCCCAGGGACTTCCCAGCGCCAGTCCCGCAGCCACCGCTGCTGCTCCGGCTGCGGAAACCTGGGGTTACCCGCGGGAGGAAAAGGGGCGGCGGGTCCGGGGCTGCGGGCAGGGGGCGCCAGAGGACGCCCAGGGGCCCGGCCGGCAGCTGGCGAGGCGGGCAGGCGGGCAGTATCTCTGGCCCGGGAGCCCCTCCCCCCGCGGGCACCAGACCCTTCTTCGCCCGCTCTGCACCGTCCGCGGCGCAGAGGACTTCCCTCGGACCGAGCTGACTGCGGGAGTGGCCGCCAACTTCACAACCTACAACCCCCCCCCCCGCCCCCGCCCCGTCATGCCAGCCCCCGGGGCTGCGGGAGGGTGCGTTTGGTGCCCGGCTCTATGCCCCAGGGGTGGGAAGAGAAGGATGGGGGATGGACAGACTCCGACCAAAGATGGACACGGGAGCCAGGGATGCAGGGCCAGTCGAGATCCCGGCCGGAGAGGAGGGGGCTCGGAGCAGACATGGGGGACACGGCCCCAAGTCCAGGCTGAGGGGGAGGAGACTTGCAGCAGAGATTGGCGAGGGATAGAGAGACTCCAGGCAGATATGGGGGAGGAGGCATCGGGACAGAAATAAGAAGGGAAGCATGGTCGGGGTACTGGCGCGGGGAAAGGCAGTAACTATGGGCAGACATGGATGGGCATAGGAAGGACTCTGGGCAGAGATGAAGTGGAGGGGAGGAGCAGGGTCCGGCATCCAGACGAGGAGGGGCGATTAAGGGGAAATACACAGTCGAGCTGCAGGTTGGAGAAAGGGGCTTTAATCAAGGTGGGGGGCGCACTGCCAGGATCCAGGCTAAGATAGGAAGAGACTCGAGACAGCAATGAGGGTAAGGTCTGGGTCAGGATTGTGGGGGAGGGCTTTAGCAGAAATGGGTAAGGGGAAGGGGGTGGAAAAGGAACTCACCAGAGATGAAAGGGGCCTCGGCCCCAGGCTTGGAAGTTCCCAAAGAGATGGGAGTGGGTAGATGCAGAAAGAACTCAGTTCGGGAGGGGGAGGATTCAACAGAGATGGGCTAGGGGAGCGCCCCGAGTCCGGGCCGGTGCGGAAACTCGGGACCGCGCCGGGAGGGCTCGGTGCGGGGCCGTGTCGAGCTCTGGGACCGAGCACTCACTCACCTGGGCGCCGTCAGCAGCAGGAGCGGGGGCCGGCGCTGGCGGAGGCAGCCACGGGGCGCAAGTTTGCCATCCCTAAGGCGGGGGCCTGGCCGGACGCGGGGCAGCTCGCGGCAGCGGCGCGGAGGGGCCGAGGCTCCCGCTCCGCGGAGCGGCGGGTGCAGAAAAGGCGCCGCGGAGCACCGCGGGGCGGGCGGGCGCCGGGCCGGGCGCGGGCTCCTGCCACCGCCTCCTCGCCGCGCC